>NC_052486.1:7691105-7906139 GCF_009730915.1 Dioscorea cayenensis subsp. rotundata
GTTTGGGGAATCAATATAAGGGCTTTTAAAACTCAGTATATGTTGAATGTAGTTAGAGTGACTTAGTCGTGATTTTTCTTTTGAGAATCGATGATAAGGGCTTTTAAAGAAGAACTGGATCTATGGAATAATACTTTTGAATTTATAGTAGCTTGAGTTACTATGTGATAATAGATGTATCAACTTTGAAGGACTTTGTGTTGCTCCATAAACTTGTAATTTTCTTTTCTTAGTAATCAGGCTTAATTTTTCTCAAATTGAGCCAAAGTTGGTTGATAGCCTGAGACTTCTTAGTAAAAGGACTCCACATTGTTTTAGATGTAGTTTACATATGACAAACTTGGGTTTAAGATTTTTTTAATTGCACAACTTTTTTGTGCTCTAGGCGACAATGTAATCAATAAGGGGCCGTTTGTTTGCAAGGAATGGAATTGAGGAGGAATTCAATAGGAATGAGAATAAGGAGGAATGAATTAGGAATGGAAGAAAAATGTGTTTGGTTGGAGGGTATGGGATAGTAATTCATTGGGAATGGGAAAAGTAAAAAATAAGAAATATATGTGAAAATGTCTTTTATGCCCTTAACATATTAAATAAGTGTATAATTTAAATAAATAAGTGAATATTAAATAAGTAAGTGTATTAGCCAATAATATCATTATATTTATAATATCTTATCATTTTTGTTATAATTTAAATCTTTTTTATTTTTTATAATTAATTTTAAATTTTAAAATATTGTAATAAAAAAATATTTGTTATTATTATTATTATTAAAAAATTGAAGAAATTGTTATAATAATAATATTTATTATTATTATTATTATTATTATTATTATTATTATTATTATTTCTATCGCCACCTCAATTAATAAAATCCTATCCATCCTCATCGCCTTCAAGAACGAGCTTCGTCTCCCATCCTTCACGAACAGTGATGCCAACGGCTGCAGAAACACTGGCTTGCCGCCATCACCCTCTACCGTGGCCTTTCAACTGCGCTCTTCTCAACCTTCTCCACTCCGATCTCGCCACCGCCACCACTGCCGACGCGCTCATGGAGGCTCTCGAACCCTAAGCATTTGGTGCAGAACCCAAACCCACCACCGGTGCCCAAGGACACGGGATTCGATCAGAACCATGGGTTTCTGCGTGGGTCCAATGGCGAAGGAGGCAACCACGTGATGGGGCTTAAGAATCTTGCAGATAAGCGTGTGGAGGCCGGCGGCATCGGACGGGATGGTGCGTAGACAGTGGCCGGCGGACAACTTTCTCTCACAGACTGAACGAAGAAGATGCGGTGGTTTCTCTCCCAGACCAATGGAGAAGGATAAAACTAAGATAGAATTTTTATAAAAATCAGGGGTAAAATAGTCATTTCAAATCCCGGATTGGGCACTCCTTGAGAAATTTGGATGAATCCCAATCAGACTTCTCCCCTCATCTCATTCCTTAGAGAATCCTTCCCCATTCCTATGCCTGCCAACCAAACAACGGATTTGGCCCATTCCTAATCCATTCCCAGTCTAATCCTTGCAAACAAATAGCCCCTAAGATTTGGAAACTTTTCGGCTTTTTCCATTGTTAAGTTTTTCCATTCTTCTACTACTATTGTTTTCTTATGTTTCAGACAATAAGTTATAATTATGATGACTGTTATGTTGTTATTTGTGTTGGATTTGCTTTTATTAAAAGTATTGGTCATGGCTTTATAGGTTTTTATATTATATATAGATTGTGATTTGGGATGACTTTGTTTGACTTTGGTTTTGTTTGAGGTTTGAGGAACGGAAAGAGAAGGATATAGAAAGTAGTATTCGGAAGTGGAAAAGTATAAATATCTATAGATGAATTTAGATGGTTAAGTGATTGGGGTTTGATATTGATCACTAAAATTGAATAAAGCGTGCTAAAAGTGAAAACACTTACAAGCTTGTAGTGAGAATTGTTCTCTTGGCCCCAAAAGAGAGACACAAAAGCAAAAGAAAGAGAAAAGATAAAACATGTGGTTGCCAAGAAATAAAATGTTGTTCTCATAGAAAACTTGTTGAGAAAATCAAGTTTAGCATATTATTATATTGTTTTCATTTCACATAATCCACTGTAAATCCATGTAAGGGGAAAGTAATCGGGATTAAAATTGTCATTTTTTTTGTGTGTTGTGTAATGTGACAGGGCTTACCTGTTATGTCACTATATGCACAAATGAAGTGATTATAACCATGAGAAAATGAACTATTGTATTTCATATTTTTGAACATGATTCCCTGTATTTAACTCTACCCTAGTAGTTTTGGGGCTTGAGTAAGATTCACAACCTTTGAGCAAGAAACATCTAAATCGAAACCAGGCTACGGAGAAGAGCACCTCCGCTACTGATGAAGCAACTACACCAACACAGGAGGAGTCTATAACATTGAACTAAGGCACAGGTATTTATACTTGTGCATATTATGTTGTTTATACTTTTAGTCTTGTCATCCTTTGTTCCATGAAAGAGCAAGTTTGATCTAACTATTGTCCACAAGATGTTCGGGCACTCACTCACATATATCCTAGAACAACCTGTGTTTGTTCCAAGCTTCTACTATTTCAAGACTAGACATTAACATATCAGTAGAGACCAATGTATTGCTTGCCTTTCAATCTTAAATAGAATTGTATTAATGCAGCCGATATAGGTTACTGTCCTGACAGAGGAAAATAAAAACCTCTGGTTGCTTGCCAATAATAATTAGCTTGATATACCTCTGGTTCATTTTCTCAAATATATTTATTATATTTGATAATTAAAGATATCATAGAGGTAATATTTTTTTTTACTCTCATAATTTATTGTTGACAATGTATACAAATTATTTTTGAACTTACGAATATTTATAATATATTTATATATTATAAATATAAAAATATATTTAAGCTGGAGCCATGAAAGTAAATTTGGCTACGGATTTATGGACAAGGTGGATAAGGTTGTGGTTTTATAGACAACAAACACTGCGAGTTATAGTGATGTTATTGTTGGGTTGAGTGATACTTGAATAATGAGCATGAGATCTCTCCTTCCACTTTGTTTTGTCATAGTCTCTTTGAATATGAAAAATATTCCTTTCATCATGGAAGTCCTCGGAATATCTTTTTGTTCCTAGTATAAATGATTTCCAAGTGAGGAAACATGGGTTTTTTGGAGGAGATACCATTAAAGAAAAATGCTAGCCCTCATGTGCTTAATAAATCTGTGTATATACTTTTTTGTTTTGAGAGACTAATAATGTGTGTGTGCGTGTATGTTTGTGTGTGTTTGCTTATAATATGTATATCTATAATAAAAAAATTTGTTCTTTGGTTTATCTTTTTTAAAATTTTATGGTGTGAGATTAATAAATATATACTATATATATATATCTTTGGTTATCTATATTAGAAACATATTTGATTAGTTATAAAAATATCTACTCAATTTACAAGGCTTATAGTACCAGATTTTATCTGCCGCTATAAGATACTAAACAAATCTATAAGACTGGCTGCAGAAATATTTTGTCACTATAGAATTTACAGCAGTAAAATTTCCCGCCGCTATAGGGATATTAAACAAATCTATAGCTTTTATATCTGTAGAAATGTTTTACCGCTAAAGAATTTATAGTGGCAAAATTTTCCACTACTGCAGATTATTGTGTAGCTGTAGCCTTAATAGATTGGATAGCGGCAAAAGTTTATATTTGTTGCAAAAAACATATAGCGACGAAGGTTTTACTCACTAATTGGTTATTTGCCACTATAAAAATATTGAGGCTAAAATGGAACTTATAGCGGAAGATTTTTTGGCAGCTATAAGTTCTTTTTCTTATAGGTGTTTGGGCCTTGGTCTTTCCCTTGTTCAAAAGTCCAAGCTGGTTCTTACTACATAATATTTAAATAAGCATCTCTAAAGCCTTCTTCTCCATCTCATTTATACGTCTAGCATGATTTCATTTATCAATCTTCAATAGCCTTTTCCTTGTGAATGTGTTGAGCATCATCTTCTATTTAGTTAATGATTTTTCATTATTCTCATGTAGACGTAAATCATGGCTCAATATTGATACTCTTGTAATGCACAATATAAATGATATTAGTATATAAGCAGTATGTAATTATGAAAATAAACTAATAATTACTAAGTAGTCATAATATATAAAGAAAAATATACATTCAAAAATCATATAAATATCAATTAATTGTATCCATTAAAAAATAGTAGACTGGTAATGAGTGCATTTTATATTGATATTTTATATACCCTATTATGTGTTTTATTTGTCTTTTTTGCATGTTTTTGTTATAAACCGATGCTACTTGAGGTATGTTTGTTAAATGTTACAGATAATTGTGGTTTGTACCAAAAGAAATAAAAAAAGATGAATTCTAATACAAAATAGTGTTGGGATACAAGTTTCAGGACAAGCGTGGTCCGAGCACACCCATGCTTTCGAAGCAGGTCGGGAAGCATGGGCATGCTGAGCCCATGCATTTTATTGGAGTCTGCACGGAACTGAGAAGCACGGTTTCGTTGCCCCTAGCACCATCATGTTGAGAGAACGCGAGTCGGTAAGCACGAGGATGCTTACCCCCGTGCATTTTATTGGAAATCTCTTAGGAATATCAACATGGTTACTGTGCTCCTTGCATGAGCATGCTCTCAGAGCACAAGTATGCTTACCCCCGTGTGTTTTACTGGTTTTGCTCCAAAAATTAATTCATAGGATCCGGAGCCAATCACAGGTCATCGACACGCTTCCGTCGACACGGGACGTGCTCACATCGGAAAAAAGGGTTATTTAAGCCCCTAAAGTTAGATTTCAAAAGGATTTTTCTTCTATCTTTCTCGGAGGCACGGGTTGAGAACAGCTGTCGGCATCATTCATGGCCAGATCTGGAATAGGGACAAGCTTGGAAAATGAGGATCGGGTTAGAACAACCATTGTGAAGCCTTCTCCAACGTAATTGTGAAGAAAGAAGGGAGTTTAATGGACAATCTCTGTTTCTCTTATCGCTTTCTTATGATTGATTGTAAAACCATGAGGGGCTAACCGCCTTTCGTCCCTCGGATTATGAACCTTGACTTTTAATGTTTTGATTTTAGTGGTACTGATTCTTGAGTTTCCTTATGGTCTCTCTTTTGTTCATATTGTTTATTCATCTTTGCGTTGATTGCCTTGTTGCAGGTTCATTGTTAACTTGACATGGGGATTGCCGATAACCACGTGAGCATTGATTTTTCATTGCTAGTTCCCTGTCGTTGCAATCGCAATTAAGTTGCTAGTTAACCCTAGATTGCCTTTCTGCTATCTAGAGGATAGATTCTATTCATCTAGCTATGGCACACATTAGGGAAGGGATTGAATCCTCTCCGAGCCTTGGGTGAGGACGTACATTATTAAACCCTCAGTAGGTGGTCACAACTGTCCAAGAAGATGCTTTTGAATCATTGTCTAGTCATTGCATTAGTCAAGGGGTTTAGTCCCGGACTAATGCTATCTCTTCAACCCAAAACCCTATCTCTTCTTCCTTTTCTTTTCTCCTTTATTAGTTTAATTAATTCAATCCAATCTTTGAGTCAACTAGATATTAAGAAATGAACAAGTATCCAGAGTTATTCTAACCCCTGTGGATTCAACTACCCGATTCTGTTGGGTACATTTTACTATTTATACGATCCGTGCACTTGCGGTGGTTACGCAAGGGGCGTATCAACCGATTCTTTTAGTTCTGTAGATGTCTTATTTTTATGTTTGATTAAAGTGGGTTACTGTAATATGGAGACCCTATTGTAGAAAATAAATATTACCTGTATGTAAAAAAGTATGACTTATATTATAAGATAATTAAAAAATAAATAAAAAAAGAAACAACGCACTCCATTTTCTGCCTTTCTCTTCTTGACTGATAACGCACTTTCATTAAAAAATATTATACATATATGTATGACATAACATTGAGTATGTGTTACTCGTTATTCTTAAATAATAATACTTTACAGATTTGATTTTATTTAAATTACAATATTTTTCAAGTTTTATAAATTTTTAATTTCTTCTTTTTTTGAATTTAAAAATAATCCCAATTTTTAAAAATCAAAAAAGGAAGGTCAGCTGGTTGACTTAGTAATGTGAAAATTCATTGGACGGTTTGCATTAAGTTTGATTTACTAGTCCTGCCCAACAAACTAATATCCAAAGCAGTCAGTAGTACGTCAACCAGACATGGAAGAATGGTGCAACTATTTTGATTTCATTGCAATCTATAGGTTAATATATTAACTGCTTTATTATATATATATATATATGAATTATGTATATGTATATAGACTTTAAGCTTCTTTGCTGGTATTTATTTATTTATTTATTTATTTGTTAAAATAGCAAGCCCCGTCAGAAGGTTATGTAAGTACAAAAGTGCACTGATTATAGTGACTTAATCACCCTTTAAAAATAACTTTCCTGTCATGAAACTTTGAAAAAGAGAAAATACAATTACTCCGACAAAATCTACACCAAAACTAACAAACAATACTAATAAACAATGTTATGCCCCTAATGTACAGTAAGTGAACAATACTAATCAACATTATTGAGGAAGTAAGGTTTTGAATTTTTGCCTCTTTATACATATGAGCTTTACTTTGATAATTAAAGTTATTCTTGCCTAAACTAACGACTTGATCAAATAAGTACTTATTTTTTATTTATAAAATAAACGGCGATCTCAACATGCTTACCTTTGGAACTACAAGTAGTTTGAAAGTGACATTTCGCCTACTGTTGTTGAAACTTTGGTTGATGAATATGCTTCTTGACTGTTAGTTTATTGTGAGATTTATTGCCTTAACAAATGTTTTTGGATTAATATATCTAAATGTTAGTTTATTGTGAGATTTGTTGGTTTAACATATGTTTTTTTGGATTAATATATCTAAATGTTAGTTTATTGTGAGATTTGTTGGTTTAACATATGTTTTTTGATTAATATATCTAAATGTACCATTTTTAAGGAAGGCATATAAATTCATTAAATATAGAATAAATTATAAAGATTTTTTTGTACATCTAACCACCCCTCCTCTCTCTAAGATTTTTTTGTACATCTAACTACCCTCCTCTCTCTCTCTCTCTCTCTCTCTCTCTCTCTCCCCGTGTATAAATATACATGTTGAAAATTCAAATAGTTTGACTTGGAACTCTAACCTTCGAGCTTGGGAAGGTTCACAAAAATCCAATTATGAGTTAGGTACATAAGGTCTATTTGCTTGTGTCTAGGACTTTTTCTTGCCACGGCTGAATTGTCTTATGATCAATTCAAACTTGTGCCTTATGCATAATATCATAATGAATATTACTCTCTCTCTCTCTAGGTTTTTATTTTTATTTTTTTTTAAAATATCAATTTTTTTACAAATTAAAACATATCATTTAAAACATATTAATTTTAAAAAAAAATACTTACAAAAATTTATTATTTGATCTACTGATATTTTTAAAATTTACTGTAGTATATTTTTTTTAAAAAAAATTCTATGTTTTACTTTTGGTTCTTAACAATATAGTTTATATATTATCTACATGCACATCCAGGGAGGAAGGGCGGCCCCACTGCGTCGCGAACCCCGCCCCCACTCCTTCTTACCCCTCTCTCTCCCCGCCCTCCCTCTGCACGATGAACCCCCGCCCCACCTCCATTTACCCCTTTCTCTCTCTCTGCCCTCCTTGTCGCCGGCGAACCACCGCCCCCTTCCCGTTCCCCATCTCTATTTTTATTTTTATCTCTCTGTCTATATATATTTATCTAGTAAAATCCCCCTCTGGATCAAAAGTACTCTCTCTCTCTCTCAAATATCCCTCCCTTTTTAAAAAAATATTTTAAATATCCCTCCCTTTTTAAGCGTTTTTGTTTTTAAAAAATATTTTTTAACATCCCTCCTTTTTTAGGGGTTTTTATTATAAAAATATTTTTAAATGTCACACCCACCCCTTCTACCGAGGTAAATGTGGCACCCATCAGTTAAAATTCCCTTTTAACTGGAAACTGACAACCTGTTTTAAACAAAATCAGACCTACAAATCACAATTTACAATTTTTCACCAAGTACATGTTCAAATACATAAATACAATAAATATAATCACTCTAATTTGCGGGTACAACCGCTACAAGATCATGACACCAATAACAAGAAAGAAAGAAAGAGGGACCCACTGCAGTCCTGGACTCAACCCTGACTAGCTCTATACTCGATCAGGCAATCTAGGGTCCTGCTCCTGTAGCTACAGCACATTCAGTTGGTCGGTAGTGGCTTAATAATTTCAAATACTAAAATACAGTGTATATAAAGTATATAAATACCAACTTCTCAAATAATTTTCCAACTTTTCCAAAATAACAGAATTCTAGCAAAATACGTCTTTAAAGAATTTTTGAAACATAAACTCATCATAAATCAATATCAAATCAATTTTCTAAGAAAAATCCAAATTGTTGTGAGAGCGCGCCTCCCTAAGAGCGGCAGTGGGCCGCCCCCTCATCACAACCCAAAATAACAAGTAATATAAAAACCAATTCTCAATTCCATAGCCCCGAAAACTCTCCCCACTTAGCGACCGTCGGCGTCTAGGGTTGGGAGCCGCCAGGTCTTCGCACCCTTGACGTTGGCCCTATCGGTCCCATGTGGTGACGCGGGATCCCGATGTATAATCGATCGAGGGCTCTACGCTCCCACCCGATCCGGACAAATCAACACTCGAGTCCACCACGCCACCTCTAAAGGGCGGCCCGTGGGAACCCACTCTGCGATGAGTCGGGCCTTAGCCCGCCGTCACCATCCAAACCAACATGTAGATGCGACGATAATACAAACTGTATAAATCATATCACATGGTCCTTATCCAGGACATTCACAGTACGATACATGCATAATACCAGTAAAGTCCAAATACAAAAATACCATTCCTATGCCGAGGAATGAAAAACCGATCCCACAAATATTGTCGGTAAAACATTTTAATACACGCACATAATTTCACAAATCATTCCAAATCAAAGCATATGTAACCATCCAAAAAAATAAATACATGAATTGTATACTTAAATCACATATACATGTATTTTCACTATTCATAAATACGTATAATTATACAAAACTGATGTATCAATACAGTTATCATGAACATCAATGGCAAACAAATATACGTATATTTCAACTATATATGAAATCAAACATGATAAAATGAAATACTTAAACATTTATTTCCAAAATACTAGCCATTAAATAATTATTTCTTAATAATAATAATTAATCAATTATTTAAAAATAATAGCCACTACCAACTCACCCTGGTGTCCTTGGGTTCCCTTCCTAGGCCCGAAACTCCTCCCAAGCTCGAACAACACCCTAGAGAATAATATAATAAAAAAATAAATAACACATTTAAACCCAAAAATAAAATACTAATAAACAAAAAAATAGACTCTCATTGGGCACACTCACTCCAATCGGTTAAAAACCCGACCTTGCATAATCCAACCTGGATTTCAATTGCACTTAAACCAACTCAATTTAGGATAAACACTCGCTGAATCAATCGAACCAACCTTAATTCCACTGAACCAAGCTTAATTGCACTGGACCAAACTCAATTTCACTGAACCATCTTGAACCAACCCAATTCTTATTCAAAATCCATTGAACCAACTTGGTTCAGTCCAAAACCCTTAACCCAAAATCAACTGAACCAAACCCAAACCCAAACCCAAACCATCTCAACTTGATTTGATCAAGCCCAACTCAACCAAATCAATTTCAACTTGGTTTGATCTAACCAAATCAATTTGGTTAAACCCAACAAATCAATTCAACCATCATCATTACACCTTAATCATCATTATCATCAACTTAATTAACCAAACCAAACCCTAATCTCGGTGCTACGATGAATGCTACGATAGAATCCGTGACAGTAACTCCACCAATCCAAAGCAATTTCATCACAAATCTGAGGTTTTTTTCAACACAAAAATTATTTCACAACAATTACTTTCTCATCCTCATCAATATACATTCAAATCCATAATCATTTTTCATCCAATCCAACCAAAAATACATATTTATACATGCATACATACATCCATGCCAAAAATAATACAAGGAAGCCTCTTACTAAAGCCAAAGTCATCCCTCCCGTGAGCTCTCTCAAGACGATCTCCAAGTTTTTCTCTTTAAAAACCTCTAATTTCTCACATTTTCTTCATAACTCTCGGGGTACTGTAGCAAAAACGGTGGAGAAGAAGATGAACAACACTCAAGCTCTAGATTTTTCTCTCAATTAACTCTTCAACCGAAATTCACTTTTAGTCCCTCAAAACATAATTTCTTACAAAAAAATCCCTGAAAAACTCACAAATGGTCCCTGAATTTTAAAATAGTATTCTCAAAAGGTCCTTTAAAATTATCCAATGGTCCCTGGATTATAGCACAATATTTCAAAAAGATCCCTTCATCTTACCTTTCAGTCCTTTGTTGCCAGAAATATTTTATATCAATCCTTTTCCTTTTACTCTTTAACCCAAAATCTTTTAAAAACTTTTACACTTAGGTCCTTATTCTTTCCACTTGGGGTTTCTCAACAAGATTACTCCGTAGAAAAATCTTACTGCAACTGTAGTAATACCCTGAATATATTTTCCAACAGGTATCCAAAGGTTCAGGGTATTACATTAAATATCCCTCCATTTTAGGTGTTTTTATTTTTAAAAAATATTTTTTAACATCCCTCCTTTTTTAGGCGCTTTTATTTTAAAAACATATTTTAAATATCCCTCCATTTTAGGCGTTTTTATTTTTAAAAAATATTTTTTAACATCCCTCCCTTTTTAGGGGTTTTTATTTTAAAAAATATTTTTTAACAAATTAATACCTATCCTCTAAAGTGTAATATTTTTTTAAAAATTTATTTACAAATGTTTTATTTGATTTATTAATATTTTATAAATTAATACCTAACCTCTAAAGCGTAATAATTTTTTAAAAATTTATTTACAATTTTTTTTATTTGATCTATTAATATTTTATAAATTATTTTATATAGCATATTTAAAAAAAATCTATGTTTTAGTTTTTGGTTTTTATAAATTAGTTTACATTATATATAAAATTATATTCGTAGTATAGAGTTTTTTAAAAATGTATGATTTAAAAATTAACATATAGATAAATTAAAAAAATAAAACTAAAAAAATTTTTATTAATTTGTAATCCCCACTCACATCTATACACATGTTTAAAGTAGTTATATAATATGATTATAGTGGGCTTTAATGAAGAATTTTTATTAAATGTTTCATTAATTATTTCAAATCAATTATAATTATTAAAAAATTATTTTTTTGAGAAAAAAATTATACCAACAGTTTATGTATTGTTTTTGAGTAAAGTTATTAGAATCAGCTCAAATATCGAGCTCTTCTTGGCATTGGGTCCCCAAGTAATGGTTGAGAATTCGGGTAGATACTAAGTTAATAAAAAAATAATTTTAAATATTATTTTATAATTATAAACTATTTATCAATTTTTATGATATATAATATATAATATAATATTCAACACAGTTTATTAATTATAAAATAAATAATTTGAAGGAAAAAAATAAATTGTTAACAAATTTTTTATTATATTAAATATGGTATTAATAATTAATAATTTTAATTGCACTTATTTGCTTGGGCAATAAATGCTTATGAAATCTTTTAAAACCAATTATATCAGTAGTTTCCATTATAAGGAATTATTTAACTATAGTTTATATTGTATGTCTTCATACAATATTGGCACGGAGCCCTCAAAACTGTATAAACTCTATGCGAAGCGAGAGAATTCACTTAGTATTATTAAATTAGTTGTATAATCTCCTGTCACACTCGTTTTAAGGAATAATTTTAAATGTTTTTAAATATTTTTTTATTAAATAATTGTAAAATAATATTCTATTGCATTTAAGTTTTAATATATATTAAATGTGATATTAATCACAGAAACCATTTCATTGCATTAATTTGTTTTGCACTGGATGTTTCATACACGACGACTTTTCAAAATCAATTATAGCCATTGAAAAAAATTATATAAAAAATTATACCAAGAGTTTGCATTGATAATGAATTTTTTTTTATATGAAAATTGGGTAAAGAACATAAAGGTTTATCATTTTTTTGGTAATCTTATTTTCTAAATAGAAAGCCTTCGGAGTTGTTATAATTTGGAGTTTTTTTTCTTGTTATTATTGCTTCATTTAGTGTTATCTTACTCATTTTCTAATAAATATTATATATATGATATTATAATTTAGATGATTAAACTGGTTTTTTTATTTTGAATTATTTATTTATATACAATATTGTATCAAAATCAACCATATTGTAAAAACCCTGATATAAAGTAAGAGAATTTAACTAGTATAAAATTATATCTTTAGCAAAGTTTTGTAAAAATTTATTGTTTGACCCCTGATTTTTATATACTAAACTATTAAATTAACATATAAATAAATTTCAAAAAAATTATAAAAGTTTATTTAATAGAATTTTTTTTCTTTTTTTGCAATTTGCCCACCCTAACAAAGAGAAAGAAAGCTCCCCATTAGCAAAGAATGTTTTAATATATAGTGTAAACCATAAGTTTGAGAAAATATATCTTCCTAGAATGAGCATCCAAAATTTAACTTATTCTTGTTTCCTTTAAATAAAATAGATATAGGGAATCTTGCACAAGTAATTTTAGTTGCTAATTTTTGGAATATATATATATATATATATATATTACAAAAGCGATAAGTGCCTCCCCATAAGGGTTTGTCAGTGGGCAAGCAGTTATGGTGGTGCACCAGCTACTATAACTTACTAACCTTTTAAGGATTTATAAACTAGACCAGACATCACATGGGATGATCAGAGTCCTACCACGTGTATGGATTGAAGATTTTCACTAATCAAACCGAGTTAATAAATCCACACTGCCATACAACTCTAAAGGGGATAGAAACAACACCATCCCATAAGGGACCATCAATGACAGTTTTATTGCAATCTTTTTGCAATGCTTTTACGCATTATAGCACCAGTACTGTAGACCTAGGGATTTGACGTTGGGTCTGCTATTCACCATTCAAGTAATAATCTAATGCAGTAGGCTATGGTTGTTATTTTTAGAATCTATTTATGATGTGAAAGGCTTTTCTTGGATTAATTATGTGATATAAACAAAGGGCCTGTTTGAGTTTTTTTTTAAAATTTTTATGTTTTTAGAAAAGTTTTGTAAAACTATTTTTCAAAACAAGTTTTGGAAATAAAAAACAAAAGAACATGTTTTAATGAAATTGTTTTGAAAACAGATCTAAAAATAAAATAAAAAACTCGTTTGGAAAAAGTTTTTAAAAACATGTTTTAAAAAAAAAATAGAAAACTTGTTTAATTCAATTGTTTTATGTAATTGATATTATTACATGGTTTACAATAAATTAATAACCTTATTACTTTAAATAAATAATATAATAATATATTTTGTAAAAATGAGTCTAAAATGAATGAATATAGAATTCAATATGACATTATAATGCATATGTTCAATTTTCATTAACATTTTTGGAAATAAAAAGTACATGCATAAGTTCAATGTTTATAATTAAATGTTCATAATTATTATAATGTAGCCACATTGAGTCTGCAATATAATCACGATGCATATCCCATTTGATAAGTCCTACAATCTTTCTTTTTCTTTCTCTCAGAAAATTCAATTGCGCATTTTCCATTCTGTGGGACACACTCAATAATTTTTGGGGCATCATCATAATTCCCATCAAGATCAATATGAATGCCACTATTAATATACTCATTTTAAAGTTCAAGCTCATTGGCAGAATTGGGTGGATCTTGTGTAGATGCATGATAAACTACATCCGTAGTAATGCTTCTATTGAAAATTATACCCAATAGTTTATAATTCTCTAGCCCTTGCTTCTTATACTATGACGCCTCATAATGCTCCTAGATAATATGTTCAATGAATTAGTTTTAGTATATATATTCTATCTAAAAGAATTAACAAGTCTTGAGATAGTTATGTACCAATAAGTAGTTCTTCCAAACTATCTTATTAGTCCGGGTCAGAATACCACCCGAGCGGGTCAAGGCACAAGACAAACACGAGTTGCTAAGTTTTAAAAGGCCGATTTTTCCTTACTCTTTGGGAGATTTACTTGCTTGCCTTATCGATCTTGTGGTTAATTGGTATGCATGATTTGTTTACCTTGGTAAGAGATAGGTCTCCGTTAGGGCTAGAACCTCAAGATTGAAGATGGTTGAGAGGGTGAGTTATGAGATAGTGGAGTGCTCCCTTTCCCTTTCAATTAGTACATTCTACTCCAGTATTCCCTAGGCTTTATGGAACCATATTTGGTGTGAGGTGTTGAGATTAAGAGATTTCTCCACCGGAATCTTGTAGGGGTTAGGGACCCTTTCATCTAGAAGTAGGTTAGGTATATCCTTAGGAATCGGATGTACTCTTAGGAATCCCTAGAGTCTATTATGGTCATATATGGTGTGAGGTGTTGAAATTGAGTGATTTCTCCACTAGGATCTCGTAGGGGACTAGTATCGATGATATGGAGGTAGGGACCGATTATTCTTGGATTTCTTTAACTTGATTAACTCGGTTGAAAACACCTTGTAAATCTTACGCTTATTGTCAAATCCTAGGGGGAGCATTGCCCGAGTACCTCATTTTCAATTATTGATACTTCCCTCATTTTTTTACTTTTTCCTTGTTTGCTTGTGGCATTCATATTTCTCGTGATTAAGTTCATTTCATCAAATTCTTGATTCCAACTAGATAACTTAGAAGTAGTTATTACTAATACTTCTATTCCTTGTGGATTCGACTACGTACCCATTGGGTACTTTATTATTTCGACACCCATGCACTTGCGACACACGCACAAGAGGTGTGTCAAGCACCTCCCTTATTAATAATCTCCGAGCTTCCCTAACTTAGACATCTTTCAAAGTTAGATGTTGCAACTCCTGTTATAGCCGAGCTTGAAAACGCGGCCCACCTACAGATCCCGACTGAGTTCTAGCTTTCGTTGCAACGCGACCTTACGACGCCCAGAGTCCTCTCAACTGTGCCAGTCCAAGTCGATACAGTCAACTTCTCCCGAGCTCTTCTTGCCAGCAACTAGCTTGCCTCCTCACATCTTATCAGGAGGTCCCTCTCTTGAGGGTCGCACACACCTAGGAGAGTATCCATCTCACCAAAGATAGTCATCAAAATCTTCTTTCCAAACTTGATCTCCCATTCATCCAAGTTTGGTCTTCACAATCTTCAAACTTGATCTTCAATCATCCAAGTTTGGTCTTCAAAATTCTTGTTACTAAACTTGATCTTTTTTTCATCCAAGTTTAGCTCTTCAATATCTTCCAAGCATGATCTTTAATAATTCAAGCTTGAGTCATTAATCTTCTTCAAAATATATGCACTTGCCAAAAAAATAGCTTATGTATTTCTTTTAGAATATCCCTTGAATACCTTTTAGTCTCCAAATATCTTCGCCCATAAATAGCCTTTGTCTCTTCAAGCAGCTCTCGCCATAATTAACTTTGGATCTTTTCATCAAGTTGAACTGATAATTATCATCTTGAGAATCTTCATAGCTTGGTGTTGCCTTTCTTAGTTTGTTCCTCTAATTAATCTTTACACCAAACTAAAGATCTCCAAATCTTGGCCTCTAAGTAATAAATCTCTCATGAGAAATAGACTTACCAAAGATATATTTTATCATTTTGGATCTTTCCAAAGATAGATTAAATTATATGTTTAGATTTTCTCTTTATGGCTTGCTCTTCAAGAGAGATCCTTTCACCTTGATGTTTCTTGACAAAAATAGTGTCTCTAATAATAGCCTTCATGTCATCATTTGTGCCACCTTATCTCATTGCCACTTCACCATGCCATGTCATCTTGATTTCCACATCATTGGTTTTACTACGTCATCTTCTACACATGTCAAATAATACCAATTATAGAGCTCTAGTTCTAACAATCTCCCCGTTTGGCATTATTTGACATAACTTTCTTTACTAGACTTATTGTCAGACTGACACCAGTTACAACATGACCCGAACTGACTTAGACTAGATTGATTGTGAGAACATCATCTAGTTGATGCATACATAATACATAAACAGTTTAACACATATATTAACTAGCAACTAGTGATTGCAAAACATTTAACCACATAAAAAAAACTCATCAGTCTTTAAGCAAATGATCAACAACTAAAACATAAACATAAACAAGACAGAACAAAACAGTCAACAGTCTTCATTTCTCCCCCTTTGTGGCAGATGATGGCAAGTCTTTTACTTAATGCACAAGAGGTTGTAACTCTACTTGCAACTCCCCCTAAATTACAGGCTGTTAGGTGAGGTAGCTCCCCCTTTCTTCTTCTTAAGTGCTTCTATTCATGCTTGGACACTCTGCTTTTGTTTTGCAATTACAATCAACTTAGCAAAAATAATATTCACCTTCTCTTCAAGTTTTCTAATTGTTTAAGCAAAAGCTTCTCATAATCATCTTCAATGTTAAGACTTGGAACTTCTTCTTTGGAGGTCGAAACAGGTGGTGGAGACACCCTTCCGATCGGTAAATCAATCTTCTTTCCATAATTGAACAGTTTTGGAGAAATCTTTAGCTTCTTGATAGTAAATATTGTTTCTTCCTTGTATTGTTGTACTCCCTGTTGGAATAGATATTATGTGATAAGCAATCGGATAGCCAAGGTGAGTTGTTGTTGAACTATTCCAAGCTTCTTTAACAATTTTCTAAAAAATGAATTTTTCCCTGTGTTGAACTTCCTTCTAGTAACCATGGTATACTGAATAGCGCTTATCTCCTTCGTAATGCTTGAATTATGAGCCATGAGAAACCAATTGAATATGCCCAACCTAAACATAACATTGTACTTAACGGTTAATAAAGACACTGATAATCTCAATTCGTGTCCCCATGAGCTACACTTTTCACCGCTTATTTTTAGAACTTCATTAGTGTACTCAAAGCCTTCTTCAAACATATCATCTTCACTTTCAAGTAGGAAACCTCGAAACTCATTTATGATGTCGTGAGAACTCTACCATCTTTCTTCTCACAAACACATGATGATATCCTTCTACTGATTGAGTCTTGATAGCGGGGTCAGGGTTGCTATAGAATTCTTGCACCAAAGTAGGGTTATAACCTTTTGCACACACAATTAACTTGATCAAACCTTTCTTTGTCAAAAACTCTTCCAACACATATTTTTTTGAAATAGAATTCATAAATCACCCTTTTTTATAATCATCCCTTAGTTACAGATGGTCTTCAACTCTTCTTACACTCCTCATTCAAGAACTTCCTCTGTAGAGGTTTCGATGACTTTCCAGCTTTCTTTTTTTCCTTTTTGGTCGAGCTTTCTTTCTTTCAACCTTCTCTTTACGTGTGACCCTAGGCAGTACTTCTTTAACTTCGAGTTCTGAAAGGACTTCTTCCTTGGTCTCTTGTTAGCTTTATTCTTCCCGGCTTCTTCAGTATAGGACCTGCTTTTTTTCTTTTTCCTTGGCATACAAGTCTTTAGTGGGATATCATCAGAGCTATGAGAGCTGTCTAAAGATGCATTTGTAGTCAGAACATAGTCTACATCTTTAACTCCAGTGTTTTCTTTTGATTTCCTCATTTCTTCAAGAATCTTTTTCACTATTTCTTCTGGATCTTTGTCATTGTTAGAAGGGTTATTGTCTGAGGAATCACTTGACTCTTCCTCTTCTTCATCACCTATAATACTTTTTCCTTTTCAGCCAACATTACTGATTGGTTCTTTTTGCACATCTTCAGTAACTTGCTTCTATGGTTCATCCTTGCTTTGATTGGTTTCTGTTTTAGCCTGTATTGCAACATTCTCAGCATCATCCTTCATGTTGGTCTCTAAATTGAACTGGGATATTCTAGCCATCTTCTTCTCTTCTTCTTTCTTCGGAACAGTTGGAAATAGATCAAAACCTTGCGTCTTTCTCTAGCTTGAGAACTTGTTGTAGCACTTTCTTTTTTTCTTTCTTTTATTAGAGTTGATCTTGAAAGTTCCATTTTTTTATGGACTTCCACCTTCTTCTTCTCTCCTTCCTTGAAGATTCCTTGAAACACATCGACATCCACCCATAGGGATCGCCTTTAGATGTCTTTTTTTCTTTTAAAGTCGATCCATGGGCCATACTCTCTTCCTTGAATAAATCAGGTAGATGTTTGGAGAGCCACACCATGGGATCTTTTCACTCTTCCACAGTTGGTGTTGGAGCTACTTCTCTCAAAGGAATTAGTGCCTCATATGGAACAATAGACATTGACAAATCTTTTAGATGCTTCAAGCTGAAGAACTCTTTCTGTCATTAGGCTTTTCCATCATCCCTTGCTTCTTTGGAACTTTGTGGGCAACCTTATTCGCCTTCATCTTCATTGTAATGGGTTTCCCATCTTCTCTTATCTTCTTTCGAGGTTTGTGATGTCCTTGGAATTTGAAATTAGGGTTTGGAAAAAGCCTCTTTTTAATTTTTGGGAAGTTGTAACCAATCGGGTACCTCTTCACAATGCTTTATAACCATCTTTTTATAAAAATCTTTTTCCCTCCAAGAGAGTGAAATAGAGCATAATAACATTATTATCAATTTTAATATCAATATGTTCTGAATCATTGATAACAAAAGTTAACTTGCAAATATAAGCCTTGAGAGAGATGTACTTGTAGTCATACAAAGGAATAATGCTATTACTTCCAAATCAAATGATTGGGACATTATCAATTTATTTATTTATTTGTAGACAATCCATTTTCAAACTATATTGTGTTAACACAATGGGCATTCAAGCTTGCCAAAAAGTAAAGTTGACATTTCTATTAAACTTTCCAATATCAATTTTCATTACTACATCTTAATCAAAGATATAAAAATATAAACTTGGTGTTAACACCAATTTGTTAGGGAAAAGTGAAACAAACACATTCTAATTGATTTATAACAATGAAATAGAAATAAAGATAGCAACATAAAAGAAAAAAAATATGAGAAAAAAAAATCCAAGAATGAGGGAAACCCACTAGCACAAGAAGAATTCTGATAAATGCTTGTGTATTAGTAATACGAAGGATTCTTTTTTTACGATGAGCATTACTTTTATCGGATTTTTAGTGCTAATACATGTCTATTTGTGAACTTTCGTGTATGAAGGGTTGTGGAACCAAATAATGAAAGAAAGAAGCCAAAGTAGATTGCGATTGTACTTTGTTGATGGAGTCTTGGAGTGAACAAATGTGAAGACACAAGTAGTGATCAAAGATACGTGGATGTGTGCCAACCTCCATACGCTCAAGCAATACATGGTTTGAGAGGGTACAAAGGTAGTCACATTTGCGTATTCCGATTTGTGCAATATTAGCAAGATCTTCACCAATATGACATTTGATTGAAGAAGCGACGCGATCTCACGGCATAGATGTGTGCTCGCTTTATGTTGCCTCGATGAAAAGTGTGGATTCTGGAATATCATGGCGGAGTACTATAGTAGTTACTGTTCACAGCCCGTAATAAATCAGATTTTCAGAAATCCACACCCAAGGCGGTGGAAATTACCCACGGCCGTGTGGATGCCCTCGATTACTACCAGATGTAAGCCGTGAATCTCACCCGATTTTTAGCATCCTTCTTCCATCTTTTCTCCATCTTTTGAGAGGCTTAGCGACTAGGGTTTAGAGTGGCTTTGGCAAGCCTGTTGGAGTGGTTCTACGGCTTCAACACCGCGTTTCTCTTGGAAGATAGTTATTGGGGAAGCTTTCATCGGCACTGATCCAGCAAGGTGTGCCCTAGGCTTGACAAGGGGACCTTTGGAGAGGACAAGGCTACTCCACAAGACCATTGACACGAATATAGAGGGGGTTTTCTTATGGATTACATGTTTTTACTTTTGATTTCATTATTGAT
The DNA here is from genome assembly GCF_009730915.1 of Dioscorea cayenensis subsp. rotundata. Lineage (NCBI taxonomy): Eukaryota > Viridiplantae > Streptophyta > Magnoliopsida > Dioscoreales > Dioscoreaceae > Dioscorea > Dioscorea cayenensis. The sequence continues at coordinate 7,711,201 of NC_052486.1, forward strand.
TGTATCTTGCCCCATGGGGAGCTAAACCCCTAGTGGGTACTTGGACTTCTAAACCATATGATGTTATTGTTTCATTGACCTTTTTATTATGTTTTTTTCTTAATTGATGTCTTTAATTGAGTTCCAATATTGAATGCTTGTTGAATAATTTCTACCTTAGAGTGACACTAGGGTTAAGAGTCCATCCTGGGTAGCCTTAATTGATGAGTGACACACCATGAGGCTTAGATAATACTAGATTGGAGAGCGTTGAGATGATGAGTCGAGAGGTAGCGGAGCGTCCTTTTTCCCTTCCGGTGTGATTTATCCTACCTCCATATTCCTAGAGTTCTTTGCATCACAATAGAGTAAAGTGCTAAGAGAAAAAAACTTAGCTGGGCTTAGTTGCACAAAACAATAGAGTGAAAGGCTTGAAGTAATCCTTAGTATTTGGGGCTTAATTCGATTAGGTGTCTTTCACTCGACTAAAGGGTTAGATCTATATATAGGAATAGGGTCTATCACTTGGAATCCCTAGAGCTTCTTGCAACTATACAGCAGTGAGGTGTTGAGACCCGAGCGATTTCTCAATCGGGCATAGTGTAGAGTTAGTCATGGTTGACCTTAGGTTTTTGGACCGTATGTTAGAATCTTCACAACTCATTAAGAATCGCTTAGGAGACATAATAGTTGGTCTTGCACTTGAACCAATAGTCCTAGGGGAGCAATGTTCGAGTGTCCCACTTTCTATAGATTGCCTTTCCTCTCATTTTATCGTGTTTCTCTTCTTATTTCTTTTTAGTTCTTTTCACATCAATTTTATTCACACTATCATTGATTCATCTTCATCATAGTTAAATAGCAATCTTGGTGTTTCTAATCACTATTCCCTATGGATACAATACTCCACTCACCTGGGAATTTATTTCTTCGACAAACCCTGCACTTATGGGTCACACGCAAGGGGCGTTGTCAAGTTTTTTGGCACCGCTGCGGGAATAGGAATTTTAGAAACACTTTTTACTTTATTATTTTAGCTATCCATCATCATTTTATTTCACCTTTTCTTATTCTATCATCATTTTGATTTGTTTTTCTTTCTTTGGTGCAACTCCAGGTTATGATCCGAGGGAACCCTTTGATATTGGTTGAAGGAGATCCCCGAACTTGAACGAACACTTCATATAAGGGGTAAAGAACTTGTGCAAGAACCATCTATTCGAGCTGAAGTAGAATGTGAAGGGTTAGATAATATGACGTAACAGTAATGAGTAGCAAAGGATACTCTCATATTATGCCAAACCCCTCGCTTTTGGGCACACAGCCTAGTATTGTGCGGCCACCAATTATGGCTCGTAATTTTTGAGCTAAAGCCGGCATTCATCCACATGTTACAGCAGTCCGCACAGTTTAATAGTTTGGCCGATGAGGATCCAAACAGTCACATAGAGAATTCCTTGGAAGTATGCGACATGCTCAAGATCAATGGTGTTACGGATGATGCCATCAAGTTGAGAGCCTTCCCATTTTCCTTGAAGGGGAAAGCAAAGCAATGGGTATATTCATTACCTAGAGCATCGATCACCACATGGGAGGAGATGGTAGAAGCTTTTCTTGCCCAATATTTCCCTTCCGAAAAATCTGCAAAGCTTAGGAATGAAATATCCTCCTTTGTGCAAACGGAATTGGAGTCTCTATTTGAGACATGGGAGAGGTTCAAGGAGCTCTTGCGGAAATGTCCTCAACATGGGTTCCCCAAGTGGATGATTATTCAAACTTTTTACAATGGGTTGAACCCTAGCACAAGGCAGTTACTTGATGCAGCAGCAGGAGGTACCTTAGGTAGCAAGACCCCCGGAGAAGCACGATAATTGATTGAAGAAATGGGTTTGAATAGCTACCAATAGAATGCAAGAGAGAAGAAGAAAGTGGTCGGTCTCCATGAGATTGATGCAAGTGACATCGCTATGGCGCCCAAGTGGGAGTCATTAAGTAAGAAGTTAGACACTCTAACTTCTCCTAGATTGGTCACGCGTGATGAATTGTAATGGATGTGGAGGAGGTCATGCTCCATCCAATTGTCCGATAGCTATTGGTGGTACATCCTCCATGGAACAAGTTGATTTTGTAGGTAATGCGATGAGGGGCCAAGGAAATCTATATAGAAATACCTCACAATCCGAGTTGGAGGAGCCATCCCGAACTTTGCTTGGAATAATCAAGGGAAACAAAAAGTCACGCACCACCGGGTTTCCAACAACAACAAGCCCCAACATGGAGAATCGAGTTTCAGTGCTTGGAGACCCGGATGATCGATCTAGAGAAAGCTTTGACTAGATTTGTTCAATCGTCGGATACAAGATTTCAATCGGTTGAAGCTACACTTTGCAACCACACCACTTCATTGCACAATCTAGAAAATCAAGTGTGTCAAATTGCGAAGTCTCTATCGGAGAGACCTCAAGGGAGTTTACCTAACAACACCAAAACCAATCCTAGAGAACATGTGAAGGCGATCACTTTGAGAAGTGGTCGTGAGGTTGAGGGTAGGCTTCCAAGTGAGAAAACCAATGTTGAAGCACCCGAGAGTTGAGTTAGTCACGGTTGACCTTAGGTTTGGGACCGTGTATTTTTAGGATCTCCATGACTCATTAAGCATCAGTTAGGAGACATAATAGTTGGTCTTGCACTTAAAACAAAAGTCCTAGGGGGAGCAATGTCCGAGTGCCCCACTTTTTATCGATTGCCTTTCCTCTCGCTTTTATCGCGCTCTCTTCTTATTTCATTTAGTTCTTTTCACATCAATTTTATTCACACTATCATTGATTCATCTACATCATATTTAAATAGCAATCTTGGTGTTTCTGATCACTATTCTCCTGTGGATACGATAGCCCACTCACCGTGAATTTATTACTTCGACAAACCCATGCACTTGCGGGTCACACGCAAGAGGGCGTTGTCAATTTCACTAATAATTTAGGAGATATTACAAATAGGGAAGTAAACCTTGGAACATTATCACTATAGTTTTTGAAGAAAACAGAGATGAGAGCTACATATTGATGAGTCTAAAATAATACAAAGATATAATATAATTTTGTACACTCTATTAGGAGTGTATTAGAATAATATTATGAAATTCAATGTTAAATATAGTGTATTTTGTATTCTTAGACTTTCGACAATGTTTAAAGATGAGATAGAGCCAAAAAGAAGCAATCAAGAGCCAAAATGATGAAGATGAAGTTTTTCTCGGCATTTATCGTTGAAGAATAAGCCGTGAAGACTCACTTATGGGAACCTTATCACGTGCTTTTTGGCCATAAGTCTCTTCCAGAGAACCTTATGGGCATTCTTACACTTGTAAGAATGAGCATAAGGACAATTAGAGGAACTTACTGCCAGGACAGGACTTCCACCCGTAAGTCCTACAGGGTTGTCCAGAGAATTTTATGAGGAGAATATACGCTTGTAAAGGGTGGTCGCTAGGACTGTCTGAGAAGCTTACGTCCAACGCTTATGGTCGTAAGCTGGACCGTAACACCAAATATAAGACCTTACGGATGGGACTTACGGATGTAAATGGTCCCATAAGGCTCATGACATATCTTCTCAGCTCCTCACGCCCACTGCTCTTATGCCCGTAGCAGCCCGTAAGTGGCTAGGTATAAATATTTCTGAGAAGGGTTTTGAGGGTATATTTTGTTCTATTCAACAGTAAGGCTTGGGGAAAAAGGGGGTGGATCTCCAGGGCTTTAGAGGCAAATCAAGAGGAAGAATTAGCCCACCTAGCTTGGATTATAGAGATTGGAGCTGTTAAGGATTATCATGGCAGCGTTCCTAGAAGGTCCTTGAGCATTCTACTAGAATCACCCTCTCGGCGCAATTAACAAGGGAGTTTTCATGTCTTCTTTGTTTCTTGTTGCGTCTTGTTGTTTTGATACTTACTCGACTCTTAATGGAGAGCTAACCTTGTAGATGCTTGGACGTAGATGAACTCTAAGGTTTATTCAATTTTGACATTGGTTGTAGATATTTATTCTTTAATTGTTTCTTTATTGCAATTCATATTATTTAAATCCAATTGAGTGTTTTCAATATCTTGAATAGTATTAAGGTGAAAGCCCTAGTTTTCTTGTATAATGTGCTTTGTGACAAGTAGGAATACTCAGTAGTATAATCAGCCAGTAATTGGAAGGGTTGTGAGTAAGCCTCATGAATGGGGTACTTTTTGAAGTCAAGAGTTCTCCCTCAATCCTCCCGAGTGAATTAGCAAGTAATTCCATGCTCTTTTGCAATCATAGGGAATAGATTTCGGAGAAATCATATTTCTATTTTGTATGTGATTAGGGATAATTTCTTCACAAGACGGATTGTCTACTTATGAATTCTTATTAATTCACATTGAGATTTCATAGAATGCAATGCGGTTGTGGGGTATCTATATCGCAAGACCTGCATCGAATCAATTACTATTCACCCTTGCAAGAGGAATTCAATATATTTTTAGAATTTATCTCTGTTCAAATAGGATTGCTATACTTATACAACCTTTGTCCTGGACTTATAAAACCCCAAAGGTACTCTATGCCTTAGCATCCCATTTCCTCTTTATTCTCAACCGATTTCATTTTCTAATTCTTGCCTTTTATTCTCTTTCTTCTCATTTTATTTGCACACATGACAACTTTTGGTTAGGCTAGTTTTGGAGTTAGGGTTAGTACTAGTATTATCAATTTACCCTGTGGATCAATGCCCCTATCACATATATGCCCATGTGATTGAAAAATCTTATACTAATCAAGTTTAAACATAAATTTTAAACATACTCAAACTTTTATTCTCATTAAACTAAAGAATACAAGTTGTCTTTTTTAGGATTTTTGAGTTACACTTGACACATTCATAAGTTAGGTCAGTCTCATCATTTAAATCATATCGAGAGATTACTCTCATTATGAAGCTATATACTTGAGGCCTAGTATATTTGATAACAATAGAGTTATATTACTATATAAACATCCATTGATTGATAAAAATGTCACATGAAAAGTCATCTACATGGCCTATATTGCTAGTTACGATCCATTATTGGGATATAAAAAACAAAGCCATTCTAAGAACCAATTTTAAGGTACCAATGACCAAATGGTCTATTGGTAACCAGGTCCTCATTAGAATCCTTCACAAGTTGTGAGAGTTCGAATCATGGGCGAGGACACATTTCTAAAAGTGTGAGTAGTGGTTGTGTGGGAGTTGTTCTAGCGCCCATGTGTGCGCAAGCCCCGCTTCCACTTGCTCAGCCAAGGTTTGTGTACACCCCTGCCTTTCTTAGCGGTTTAACAACTCATCTTGGTAAAAAAGAAAAAAAAGAGGGAACAAATTTTTAAGCTCATATGGTTGATATACTCAGCTACAAGGACAATATGGCGCCATATTATTAGGTATGATAAGCAAAACCTCAACAATAGATTTATTAGATTTAACCTTAGAGGTTTTCTTTTTCTACTAAGAATGGACTATCTAGGAGCTAAATAAAACAAAAATTACAAGAAACTCTAAAAAACTTAAATCCTATAAGGGAACATGCATCAATAAGCTATCAAGGTAAATCAAATACTCTAAAAGTAAGGATAACTAGGGTTTGTGTCGACCATGGAACGCAAACCAATTGATAAGTGTATAATTGAACATGATTTTATATTTTTTTATACACTTAATTGGTATGTATAAGGGTATTTTTTGGGGGGATGATGCTAACATAGTGTAAAATGTGATTTCAAGTGACGGGCAGTGCATAATTAAAGGATGAAGCCAAAAGAAGAAATTGGTAACAAAAACAAAGAAGATACAGCTCTCCCAACATCAACCTCAAGGGAGCAAGACAAATAGAACACCTTGCGGTTAGATTTACGACCTTAAACATCATCTAGAGTATCTTACGGTCATGTTTATGTCCATAACAAGGAGCATAATTTCCAGACAGATGGGCTTACGGGTCAAACTTATGGCCCTATGCCGGACCACAATGGCCATCTAGAGGAGCTTACAGGGAGTAGAACACATGAGTTCACAAGCGCCATCTTGAGAAGTTTACTATCTAGCACATACAACCATAAGCTAGATCAAAATACCAAGATAGAAGACCTTATAGAGGAGCTTATGATAGTAAGATGCTCTTAAGGCACGCGACCCATTGATCACATGCTTTACGTGTGTATATACAGTAAGTGCACGTGTCATCAAGTAATTCCTCGTGGGTGAGCACGAGGGTCATATTTCTCAGAGAATGATGAGAGACTCCTATTACTTTCTTTTCACTTAATCAATATCCTGAATGTCTATGGTGTTTCTTAGTTTTACTTCTACAAATTAATTAATTAAATATAATTGAGGATCGTTAAGTGTGATTGGAAGGAGTGGGTGACTGTATGGGAAGTTTCCTAACAATTACTTATGAAATGAATTGAGTTGTAGCAATTATGTTCTAGTGTTGGATCGAGGGAATTCAGATGCCTACTAGTACCAATCTCTTGGCAACTAGGTCTAAAACACTAGGAACTTAAGATGGAATCTCTTCAACCCCACCTCCTATGTTCACCTTAAGATCAAGAACTCTTCTAAAAGGGCTAAATCAAACCCCTAATCCAAAAATCAAGCAATACTTAATCTCTTAGCGCATGCATATTTTTAATAAGGCATGTGTATTCTAATGCATGGGAATCTCTTCCTCACTGCATCAATAAATAATCATTAAACAATCATGTATTGAATCACAATCAACTAGAAAGATTAATTAATTGCCAAAGAAAGTTTACAAGTAAAATTTAAGGTACATGACATACAATTCCCCTAGAATAGGGGTCCTATGGATCTAGAATAAAGATTGAAACAATAAAGATCCATGAGACAAAGAATAAAGAATTCCTAAAACTAACTCCCTCCAATAGATCTCTAATGTTTGTGATAAAGAAGACCCCAAGATCGTCAAGGCAACACTGAATCTCTTTGCTCACCCTCCACTATCAATGCTCATTGAATCCTCCTTGAGAAAATCATGGGAATCCACTGAATGGATGATGAAAATCATCTTCTGCCACATAGGTCTCCAGAAATCTGGCAGCTTCTCCCAAATTCAACAAAAGAATCCCCCTTTCAATGTAAAAAGCTAGGGGTATTTATAATACAGTCACGACCTCACCACGCCTGCTAGAAGTCCGTGGTGAGTAAGTTTTGTTGCTTGGGCTACAAGTTGTGTTCGGCATGGTCTATCTTAGCGTTGTATGGATTGACCATGGCGCTATGATTTACAATGCCCTTTGTAAAAATCATGCTATTTTTCAATGGCTCCACTAACGGCACGGCTTGGCCATGGCCATGGTCAGGTGTCACTATGGCCGTTGTGAGCCGTGATGGTGCTCTGATTTAGCAAGTTGATTAGTTTTGCTTCAAAATGCCTCCATATTCACTTCTTTAGCCCTGAGACAGAATAAAAGCCCATGGTGAACAAAAGAATAAAATTTTATATTAGTTTGGTGCTTAACATGTTAAATCTCATGTTAAATGAAGTATATATGATGTATAAAATACCCATTTCGAATTACTTAACACCCATCATCTCCAGCTCCTTAAGGCATTTTTCTCACACCCGTAAGTAGCCCGTAATTGGTTAGGTATAAAAGTATTTACTAAGGATTTTTGGGAAATCTTTTAACAGCCAATCAAAGTAATAAAATGGGGAGAGTTTCTCATAGGCTAATCCAATAATCCAGCAAGGGGCAGAGGTTCATCCACCATTTAGGGCATCATTGGAGCCATCAAGGAGCATCCTTGGCTAAGTTTGAGGAAGATAAGAGGAGAGTTCATTGACATCCTAAGTCGCCGAAGAGAGAAAATGTGGGTTTTCCAAGTTTCCATTTATTTCTCTTGCACTTATTGGATTATATGAGTGTTCTCCTTTAATGGAGAATTAATTTTTTTGTGTTTGGGCGTAGATGAAACCTAGGGTTTACATTTTGATTGACATTGGTTGTAGACTTTGAATGCTTTTATGTTAATTGATTAATTATAATCTATTGTTGTTAAATTCAATTACGTGTTTCTATTGTAGTGAAAGCCAAGAATTCATGATTGATGTACTTGTGTGATGAATTGAAAGATCCATTTAGTATAGAAAAGCTGCAACTGAAGGGAATCATGAGTCTGCCTAAAAATATGGCACTTTGGAGTTGAAATTTTTCCTCCAGTGATCCTTCCGAGTGAGTTAGCATAGGATTCCATGTGTAATGTAATCGTAGGGAGTAGCTTCATGAAGAGATTTAGATTTTACTTGGTATGGGCTTATGGGCAATATCTTCGAGAGAAGATTTGTCTAAACCTTTGAGTTTGTGCTTTCTCTAAACAGAGTTTGTATAGACAAACTACAATATTGAGGGTGTATAAATAAGCACTAGTAAGAAATATACCATGTATTAATTTCCTAATGAAAATATTAAGTCTAGGAGACCATTCTAAGCTTCCAAATACTAGGCCAATGATTCTAGTTATCAGTGTATGAGGAACCCTCATTCAAATAGTTGTAAATTTCAGCAACAACAAAAGGTTTTCGAGAAGCAAGAAGCTAAACCCAATAATTCTAAGAGGAATAGTCTACATGAAGTTTAGTTAGCCTATTCCAATCCAAATCTTGATCCAACAAATTCCTAAGACTATTAAACTGCAAATGATTTCCAAGGACAAAATCATCAAAACTCAAAATTTCAATATGCCATTACATATTAATATAAGTTGCTTTCAAAGAGAAGGGAATGTCAAACACCCAATCATCCATATATTAGTAAGATTTGGATTGCTCACATTAATCCAAAGATTTTGGTGGAGACAGTTAACAATTTTACAAATAGAATTGTAAAAGCCTGAAGATTTAGGAAATTTTTTCCATTTCTACTAATTGAAAGACCCATATTTCAAATTAAAAAAATATGAACCTAGAGTTTATCTTCAACACTTAACTTAGCAAATAAATTTTTAGCCATTAAAACTATTTTAGAAAATCGAAGGTTTCTAAGACCTAGCCCTCCTCAGATTTAGTAAATGTAGTAGTGCTTCAACCAATAGTAGGAAAGCCACTCTAATTAGTACTCTGTCCCCACAAGGACTTCTTAGCAAGCATGTATATCTCATCCAAGATTTTATTAAGAATAGAATAAATAGATAGAAGATGAAGAATAAATATTAAATATACAACTAGAGGAAAACCTATATATATGAATATTAAATAAATCAATAACATCAATTAAATAAGTTATTTTTGGGTCCTGATTTTGTCCAACGTGCTAAATTATTAATTTTGATAAATATATAAAATAATAAATTTTTTTAAACTCTTTAGGACCCAATAAAAATATAAATTAATAATTTATTGTATACATAGAAAAATATTATACGAAATTCATAATATTGTACTTTTTCAAATTACTATTTTAAACTTTACTCTTTTGTAAAAATATGCATGTAAAGTCATTTGTTTCTTATTTGTCTATGAACTAAATTTAATCTAATCCGTAATATGTTTTGTAGTACATATCATATTTGGTATATTTTTCTCATATTAGAACAAGTAATTTTTAAAGTTTCTATTTCTAGAAAAGCCTCTTTTGAAGAAACATTTAGTAAAACATAACTATCGTCTAGATCTTGATCATCATTAACTGGCATATCCATTACTCCTTGAAGAACCTCTTCGTCTATAAGTAATTCCATCACGGTATCATTTTCAGTAGGATAGTTCAAAAGCTACTCAACATCTATTGCATGTCTATACAAATTACAAGTAACTTCTTTAGCTCATGGATGCTTTCTTCTTCACCAATTTGCTCAAAAATCATTCTTCTTTTAATCAGATTTTGTAATGTCGAAAACAAATTGCAATAGTTGTCATCATATTAATGTTCCTAACCGTATTGATAAAATTAATAACATCTAACATGTTAATTTTTTTAGGATTTGTTGTTCACACCCAATTTGTATAAAATATAAAAACTCCATCTAAATTAATAAATATTCATTTATTGATAAATTATTTAAAATTCATAGCATCTAATATGTTAATGTTATAAGTATTTATTGCTCACACCCAATTGTATAAAATATAAAAACTCCATCTAAATTAATAAATATTTATTTATTGATAAATTATTTAAAATTAATAGCATCTAATATATTAATGTTTTTAGGATTTGTTGCTCACACTAAATTGTACAAAATATTAAAAACTCCAACTAAATTAATAAATATTCAATTATTGATAAATTATTTAAAATTAATAGCATCTAATATGTTAATGTTTTTAGAATTTGTTGCTCACACCAAATTGTAAAAAATATAAAAACTCCCTGATGATTTATAGATATTCATTAATCAATAAATTAATAAATTATTTATTTATTGATAAATAAATAAACTCTATAAAATAATAATTCTTTTTCCATCCCAAGAGTATTATTTCACGGAGGTTTCTATGTATTGATCGAACTTACTACGAGAAAGAATGAAGATGTTAGAATGGTTCTAAGAGATAATGGATGAAGCTAGCCTATCCATTAAATAGTGACACTATGTAGAGTTGGTTGTTGGGAGATATTTGAACCACAACATAGTTAAAGTGGAAGCTATGTAGTTTTAGTCCAAGAATGTTTCCAAAGGCCACAATAATTTTCCTAGTTCACTAGATAGGATAGTAAATAGTGTATTTAGATATATTAGAGTTTTAACAGACTAAATTCCTAAAAATATTATGACACAACAAACAATCCTTAGTAGTAGCACAAGTGGCTTTGGTGAAAATAAGAAAATCATGTACAAATATTAATTACTTGATTAAAATTTCTATTTGGCTTGTCATTAAAGACCGAGAGCCCGAGAGCCCGAGATCATCTTCAATCTAAGCACATAGTTAAGAATGGCTGAGAGATTTTGAGTAACAAGAATAAAAAGAAAAGGGGAAATAAGATCCCCTTGTTTAATACCACTACTACTAGAAATCCAACAGCTTGGTTGACCATTAATTAAAAAATGAAGAACTTGTAGATGAAAAATAAGTTTACACACAAGAAATCCCTTTTTTTTTAAGAGTAGCAAGAATAGCTTTCTACTCTAAGACATCATAATCTTTTTCAATGTCAACTTTAACGATCATCCAAGCGCAACGCTAGTGTCATTTTCAATTGAGTACGCAACCTCTTAAACTGTAATAATATTATCAAAGGTTGCCTGATTCTAGAGAAAACTATTTTGCCCAAGAGCAACTAATATATAATCACATTTTTAAGGCAATTGACCATGATTTTATTGATGATTTATAACAAACTTTACAAAGGGGAATAGGCCAAAAATCAAACACAAATATATTGGAATCTAATCAAGGGATAAGAGCAACATAAGTATTCCCACAATATTTAGGCATTCTATAAGTAAGAAAAAAGTGGGAGATGGCTTTAAAAAGACAACCATGCACTTTGTTCCAATAAAACAAATAAAAATCAACTTTGAGACCATCTAGAGCTGGACTCCTACATCTAGGCATAGACCCAAGTGTAGCAAAAATTTTTTTTAGTCATATGTTTGATCAAAGATTTTTTATCATCACAATATAGAATATCAAAATCATTCAGCATAGAATGCGACATACGATATAGAGAGTTAGAAGAAGAAGTCCAAAGCTTAGAGTAGAAATCCAAGAAACAAACTTTGATCTCGTTTTGATTATAAAATGCATTGCCCAAATTATTAGTGATACCACAAATCCTATTACTATGCTTGCAAATATGATAAAATTATTTTACCTAGTACTTAAAATTACCCATGTTAACCCACATAAACCAACATCTTTGGCTCCCAAAATGGAATTTTGTAGAAGAATGCACTATGACGATTGTCTAAGGATCTAAGCAAATAAGAGTTCCAAGTAGTAAGAATCAAAGAAACTTTCTTTAGCTTCAAAGTTATTAATTTCCGACTTAGTTCTCTCGATCTCGACATCCAATTAACACAACTGTGAGGTCTTCCATTAGATAAGATTATTCTTAGTATAGGAAATCATATGAGAGAGGACATACATAGTGTTAGAGAAATATTATATAAATAAAATCAAGTGCATGCAGAAGCAAGGAAATTTTGTGACCAACTAGACGATTTAATGAACACCTTAATTTAATTAATTTAATTCAATATAGATATCGAATATTACCTTTGATGTGCCAAATTTGTTCCTTAAATCATCCAAGATCTTTTAGCATTGAACAAAGGTCCCACGTCTCTAGATCACACACCGAAATTTAGAAACAATATCCTCTTCTTCTCCAAAATAGTAGCTGGGGTGAGAATGAGAGAGAAATCGAGGAATTAATCTCATAAGTGTATATAATTGTTTATCTAAAGTTAGAGAGAAGTCATATTGATATGAACGTCATAAAACATGATAAACGTTATCCTATTATAAAGTCTTGATGCGAAATGAGTCATAAAGCAACTAAAACAACTTTTGTCTTCAAGCTTTTGTTTTTTTGATTAATTATTCAACTCCATCGAACTTTAATCAAAATTTAAACTTAAGAAAAAAAATCTTAGACCAATTTATTAAGTGAAATTATAAATTGGTCTAGGGTTTTGTCACAATGATCTTAGTAACCTTTACAGCTTCTCAGTTAGTTAAATTCTCATGAAGTATAATTTAAATTGATAATTTTATCCCTACACTCAAAATGAGACTGATTTTCAATCCCTTTAAGCGTGACTTTCTAGGTTATCCCGATTAATTATGAAAGGATACCAAAGAACATGGGTGAAATCTAGCTAGCCCCGTGGCCCATGTCATAACCCAATTAAAAATGAATGAATAGATCGTTATGAACCTTTCTGATTATGAATATCATATGTGTGTAAACCCTTCATTCTTGTATCCCAACCCAGTGAGAGCTATGGTGATAGTCAAGCTCACTAAACTCAATCATATGCAAATGACAATAGTAGAGTAAGATTACCAAACTACCCTTCGGGTCTTATATGATTAATTTAACTGTGTTGGCCAAGGTCTTCTAATCTCACTTACTCATGATTTCATAGGATATTAACTCATTTACTTTTGAGAATCAAGTTATGAAGAGGGGGAAAATCTCCTTGATAATCAAGTTAATATTTTTCAAACCAAAATACTTTCCTTTTGAACCAATACTAATAACAACAATTAAAGGCATGGGAGCATAATTAGAGCTAGTTCTAGCAAGATGATCATTAAAATAAGAATCATACTTGGAATCCAAGTGAAAAGATATCTTAGTAGCGACCACTGGACTTACCTTTCTAATATCACGAAGACCACAAAGTAATGATACCTCTAGACATACCAAGGGTCGTAATAGCCATTCATTTATAGTTCTTATGAAAGTTAAAGTAGAAATGGTGAGCCCTAGCCTCCTTAGCCCTAGTTTCTATCAAGCACACTATTTATGGCTTCATCATAGCAATGGAATTTTCAACATGATCTATCATATTAGAACTGGATGAACCTTTACAATTCCAGCATAAAATTTTTGTTCAATCCATGATATGAAAAGAGATGAAAAGGAAAAAATCATATCTAAAAAAAAGAACAAATAGGGTTTGTACAACAACTCTTTTTGGGGCATGAACCATATTTGTCAAAGTCTCTACAGGCAATAGCCTCTAATTTTATGTCCTTTTGATATTGAATAAGAGACATCTCATGATCAAGATTGGCATCCTTCTCAAGATCATCATATTCCTCGTATTTCATTGAGTTTTCACCCTCAACCATTGGACGTATAGCACCCATCACCTTGTCCACCAACATCATGTCTAGTAGACTCAATGGTAAGGTAGGACCCTATGAGATATGACTAGGAGAAATGGTGGAAATTAAAAGAGGAACAAAAACAGTTACATTGTCGCTAGAAACACTTTGCTTAGCATTCATTAGGGCTCCCACATCTTGCAAGGAGATGAGAGATAAGTGATATGAGTTCCAGGCTCTAAAGAAGTCATCCCATCACTACAATTTAGCAAATGAAGAACGTGCCCACCTGACATAGGGAGTGGAGAAGGTACACTACTGCGAACCATTTATTAGCCTTAGGGTGTCCAAAGGCTACCAAACCCTCATCCAAAATCAATCCCACATCATTAAGATTATGCATCGAAAAATAGTGTGGTCATTTTACAATGCCACCACCCACGACAATGCCACCTCCATATCAACCACAACACCCATGGTTGCCTTGTGAAGTCTCAACAAATTTTGATCAAGGTATGTGGATCTAACCTAGGAGCCATGTGTTGCAATCTTGGCCTTCATCTCTGCTTCAACGAGCTACATAATTTCAACCCCCACCAAAGATGGATAACTAGCCATGGATCGTACTTACTCTCTTTCTCTAGGCTAATATCCTAAGTTGAAATCTGAGGTTGTGAATTCATTAAAGCGGTCTTACCATCCAATTCCTTTTCACCCTCATCAATCAACATTGTTTACTTCACCAGTACCTACAATTACACCCTCGGCGAAGCAGATACCTTACTAGTAGAACCAATGTGCCAATTGCTAGTTAGAAAATAGCAAGTTGCCTCATCGTGTACAACATCTCCACACTTGTAGTAAAAATTGGCAATTTCTTATATAAGACCATAACAAAAATTTGATCATGTTCATTACATACCATAAACCTCCACTTCAATGGTAAGAAAGATAATTCTCAAAGAAAATCCTCACAATTTATACCCGTGATAAATTCAAGGTATGATCATCTATCTTAATTAGCCTTTGAATTATCTTTGTAATAGTTTTTAAGAAGCTCACTTTTTCCAAAAACTCCATAGGAAAAGCAGTTATGGTGAAGCCATACAATAATAGTGGGAAGTCATTGGAAGCCAAGTTAAAAAATTTTACTCCAAACCCATACCATTTACTATCCAAGGACCCTCTAAGAGAAATTTGGCCTACATCTTAAATAACTCAAAGTGGATGTAGTAGAATAGATTAGGAGATCAACCATTGTGAAAGATCTAAAAATATTTCTAGATCTCAACTAGATCTATTCTTACCTGATCAAGAGACATTGCCTTACAATGGAACTTTCCATAATACATAGATGATTGTATTCTATCAAAATCATGCATAGAGCTTTTCAACCTTTTAAAATGCTCATTTTGGTTCAGAGGGTGCTAAAGACTCCATGGAGGCCTCCTTACTACTTAAATAAATAATTTTAGCCTTCGACCTCCCTGGTGCCAACATTAGCTACTGCTTTGGGAGCGAAAAACACTGTTTTTCCACCCCCCTCCCCAACACACAATCACCATTGTAACAAGGGGGAAGAATCATGAAGAGACAATAGGATTTGAGAAATTAGTGTTGGTTAGAGTAACCATGAGATGACTAGCCATAGATCTCACTCACTCTTTTTCTCTAGGCTAATATCCTAAGTTGAAATCTGAGTTAGTGAACTCATCGTAGCGATCTAACCATCCAATTCCTATCCACCTTCATTAGGCAATAATGTTTGCTCATGGCACTCTGTAATTGCATGTCGAGTGATAAAATACTAGCTACTGAGCACCAATGTCGCGATTACTAGTCAGAAATGATCAAGTTGCATCATTGTGTACAACACATCCATACTTATAGCAAATATTGGCAATTTCTTATGTAAGACCATAACTAAAATTTGATTATGTTCATTACCTACTAAAAACACCTTACTTCAATAGTACGAAAGATAATTCTCAAACTAGATCCTCACAATTTATGTCCATGATAAATTCATGATATGATTGTCTGTCTCAATTAGCCTATGAACTATACATCAATAGTTTCAAGCAACTTACTTTTCTAGAACTCAATAGGGAGATGGTGTAGTTAAAGCCAAACAATAGTAGTGGTAAGCTATTGGAAACCAGGTTGAATTTTTTCATTACAAGTTCATACCATTTACTATCCAAGGACCTTCTAAGAGCAATTTGGCCTACATCTTAAATAACTCATAGCGGATATAGTAGAATTGATTGGGGAAATTAGCTATTGTGAAAGATCTAAGACCTTTCCAGATCTTAGCCAGAGATATTCTTACCTAATCAAGAGGCGAAGCCTTACACAAGAACTTTCCATACAAAAATATACAAATGCATTCTATCAAAGTCATGCATAAAGCATTTCAATGTTTCAAAATGCTCATTTTGGTTAAGAGGAGGTAGATACACTAAGTAGGCCTCCTTTCTAATGGAACCCAAACAATCTTAGCCTAAGACCTCACTGAGTTGCTTTTGGGAGCCCCATAAACCGCCTTTCCACCTCAGTTACCATTGCAAGTAAGGGAAGAATCACTAAGGGACAATAGGAGGATTAGAGGAATCGGTGTTGGTTAGAGTAACCATATGGTTTCTTTGTGTTTTTGGTGATAGAGGTGTTCATTGGACATGGTTCCTCTCTATTAAATAAAAGGCATTGTATATTAATAAAGATGAGAACAAGAAAATTAATTATTACATATTTTAATGTATATTGTTTACGGCGAGATAAAAACATATATACATAACTTTTAGCTTAGTGAGTAACATCTTGGTAGGCTAAAATTTTTTTAGTAGGTCACTAATCTTTGGCTCATTTTCACTTTTGATCACCGAACTTCGATTTGTATCAATTTGATCAATCAACTTTTAATTTGATTTCACTGGGTAATAAATCAAGGATTTCAACCCCTAATTGGTTACATGGTTGTCTGAAAATCTGAGTTAATTCTCCCCATAACACATTATTAAGTCTATTGGAGGTGTCCATGTCAACGAAAAAGAGCTACATCATTCATTTGGCAGCCGAAATCCCTTGATTTACTACCCAATGAAATTAAATTAAAGTCGAGTGATCAAATTGATATAAATTGAAGTTCTGTGATCAAAGTAAAAATGAGCCAAAGTTTAGTGACTTACTAAAATTTTTACCCCATCTTGGTAGTATATGATATTATTCTTTGTTGGCAAACTTCTATAAACCATGCATTTCGGAAATTTTCATTTTCACCTGAGTTAGATTTTCTTAAAATTTTTTTTATTGAATTTAATTTTGCACATAGACATTCAATTTTTTTTTTCTTGTTTAGTTTTTTTTAACTTCCAATCAATATATTAAAAAATAACTTTGCACTGGTTGTGTTTGGATGCATGGGTTGATACCCAAGGAATGGGGATCAATCCTTCTGGTATGTGCATGCCCATGTTTGGGCATGCACCAAAAGGCATGGGAACGGATTGAAGGGGGGAGTGTATGCCCCTCAAACCCTTCATTCTCATCCTCTCATTTTAGGGGGATTGAGCATGCCTTGATGAGATATTTACATTTATACAAGTTGATTTTTTTAATTTTTAAATAATGTTTTGGATGAGAATTAAAAAACCCATTGTGATTTATATTTATTTTTAAAATATTAGATTTATTAAAATTTTAGTGATTTAAAAATAATTAATTTTGGGCATTTGTTTATCTTAAATAAAAATAATTAAATTATATTTGTCAATTAAAATATATAAATTTAAAATTTTATTTAGAAAATGAATACATCAATAATTTAGTTAAAAAATTTTATAGAAATTGGAGCCATTTAATAATTATTTCTTTTACAATTAAGATATATTATTTAATTAAATTATTAGAAGATACAAAAGTAATTTTACTAAAATTCCTCCCTGTACTCTCTTATTCCTATCCACATTCCCTCCAACCAAACATTACTTTTGCTCTCATTCTGTTCCTTTTTCTATTACCCATCTCCATCCCCTATCTTCATATTCTCTTTCCTCGAACCAAACAGACCCTTAAGTTAAGGTTTACGGTGAGGACAATGGAAATCAAGTTAGTGTATTTCTTGAGAATAAAGAGGGTTGCTACTTTGGAATATGCTATGAGATACTAGGATGTGTTGGGGAACATTGAACAGCATGCCATTCTTGATTATGCTTGAAATTGGAATTCTACCTGAAATAATTAGGTTTTAAATTAGTCTATAATTGCAATGCCTTTTGGTCCAGATAGAAGTAAATAGAATAATTTTGTTAAATTATGTTCAAGTTTGATTATCATTCAATGTTTACTGTTGGTCTGATTTTTTAACTTTATGAACTATTAAATCAATTTATTACCTTGTTTTACATTTTAATAATTTAATTTTAATAGCAAATCGGACTCGCTGAATTTCTTAACTTAGGACTCTATTATTAATTTTTCTCAGTTATAAAATAAATAAAAAAATCAACTTTGTGGTGGTAGAATACTAAGGATGGTTTGGATATGGTCTTATTTGATTGACAATGAATTGAAATAATCCAATGTTACATTTTGCAACCAAATTGCTTGTATCATTAGTGTATGATGACTCATTAACAAAGTTAGATAATGAAATAAAAATTAATAGTCAAATATAGTAACAAATATTGGAACCAAATCATTTAAAATAAAGACCAAAGGATTGGTTCGAGATCTTATTTAAAATATATCTCCTCCAACTAAATGGATGTTTTTTCTTTTTCCATATTTAATGTTTTGCCCACAAACTCATTGTAGTCAACTACTCAATTAGTTATATTCTTATTGAACATAATAATCATATGCAAATACCTAATCCTAAAATTTTACATTAAACTTTTTAAAAAAAAAGTTTTGTCCTCTTGGTTTATGTAGAAATAAGTAGGATAATGTTATTAAATAAAGTTCATATCTAATCATTATTGACATTATGGAGTATTAATTCAGTTTTTTTATCATTAACCATTAAAAACATAAAATTGATATGACTTTTTTTAATGTCGATCTCTGTTAATGGTTCTCCTCTATATTTAATTAATTATTTAAAAAAAATTATGGAGGTAGGAAAAATTTTGGATTATTCTATTGTGCTCATGTTGTTATGACAAAAACTGCAAAAGTGAATTTAATTGGAAATGGTCTTCTATAAATTGACTAAAAATAATCTGAAATTATCCTATGTCACACTCTACAGCACAAAGTTGATTGCTTGTATCATTAATACATATGTCTTTTCATTACGCATGTCCATCTATCAATTACTATTTAAATAGAGCATAAAATAGTTGAACCAATCAAACAAATTTATACATTTTATATTGCAATGAAATCATAAGAAAAGAAGGATATTTTAATATTAACTTAGAAATTTTAAAAAAAATTGCATATTAAATAAGGTTGCAGCATTGTCACAGTAAGAAGGCAACAAGATTTTCAATCTCATTTTGTAGTCATTATCCAAAACAAAATATTATTGGAAGAACTAATTGTTAATTATAAAATATAAAAAATGAGAAAACAGATATTTTTATGAAAAATATTAAATTTAGTTTTACCCGGATTTTATGAAGGCTTTTTATTTTTTATTTTTTGGTCTGAATAATTAAAAAAAATTCAGGAATTATTTAATTAAAAAAAGATAAATCAAGGCACATAAAAAAAGGCACTGTTTTTTTAGGGAGGCCATGCCCAGCCACATTTCAAACGGTTGGTAAATCCACGTGGCATACTGTGGTAGGTGAAATCCAACCATCACTCGCCACGTGATCACTAAATCAAGCCACCACTTAGTTGCCCATCAACCATGCTGTTACGACCATCCAACGGTCAAGATTCATCACCCCCACACTACTTATCCATAACGTGCCGTCCAATGACGCGCAACGAAGCTCACCTACAACCGATGACATCATACCAGGTCATTCTCCACCGAACCGGTTCGGATTCGGGCGTGTGGTAGGTGGACGGTTCAAGTCCGGTCCAACCAAACCGGTTCAGACCAAGTCCGGTCTAACTTAACTATATCTTTTTTTCCCATATTATTTTATGCATTGTTACATTTCCCACCTATTTTATCAATACTTAATGCAAAAAAACCACCTTTCATAAGTGAAATGACGATAATAACCTCATCATTATATATATATTAAGTTATTAACCTAAAAAAAAAAAGAACATTAAGCGCATTAAACTGAAGAATTGAGTGTTAGGTAAGAGGAGGGAGTTGGTCTAATATGGGCCATATTGCAAGGAGTCAAACTCCAAACCCATCTCACCAACCCCCACCAAAACTCCCTCCCCATGCCCACCCTAAACAAACCCACTAATTCCTCCCATATCCCCATTCTCCCCACCAGTATATCTACTTTCCCTCCTCCCACTTCTTCTCTTCAGGGAAGTGAACCACAACATCAGTAACCTCTCTTCTCTTCCCTTCTCTTCTCTTCACTTTTTTCAGCCAAAAATTTCTTAAAAAAAAAATGGGTTCTTGTGGAGAAGACAAGGAAATCATATACCAATCAAAGTTGCCGGACATCTACATTCCAAACCATCTTCCACTCCACACATACTGCTTTGAAAACCTCTCTCAGTTCTCCTCCCGGCCATGCATAATCAATGGAGCCACTCACGAAATCTACACCTACGCCGACGTCGACCTAATCTCCCGCAGGGTCGCCGTTGGCCTTAACAACCTCGGCATCTCCCAAGGCCATGTCATAATGCTCCTCCTCCAAAACACCCCCGAGTTCGCCTTCGCCTTCCTCGCCGCCTCCCATCTTGGCGCCATCTCCACCACAGCCAACCCTTTCTACACCCCCGCCGAGATCCTCAAACAAGCCCTCGCCTCCACCTCACGTCTCATCATCACCGAGTCATGCTACGTCCCCAAACTCCAACCACTCCTCGCTGATCACGACATCAAGGTTGTCGTCATCGACGACTCCGTCCCCTGACGGTTGCATCCCATTCTCCACCCTCATGTCTTCTGACGAAAACCAGTTACCAGAAGTCACTATAGATTCCAACGACGTTGTCGCCTTGCCGTACTCCTCCGGCACCACCGGGTTACCCAAAGGTGTCATGCTCACACATAAAGGACTCATCACTAGCGTCGCACAACAAGTGGACGGAGATAACCCTAATCTCTATTTCCACAGTGAAGATGTTATCCTTTGTGTTCTACCATTGTTTCACATATACTCTCTCAACTCTGTGCTTCTCTGTGGATTGAGAGCTGGTGCTGCCATTCTTATAATGAAGAAGTTTGATATTATAAAGTTGATGGAGCTGGTGCAGAACTATAAGGTGACTATCGCGCCGTTTGTGCCACCCATCGTAGTTGAGATTGCCAAAAGCCCGGTCGTCGACGACTATGATTTGTCTTCTATTAGAACCGTCATGTCCGGCGCTGCTCCGATGGGTAAAGAGCTTCAGGATACTCTCAGGGCCAAGATACCAAATGCCAAGTTAGGCCAGGTTATTATTATTATTATTATTATTATTATTATTAATTAACTAATTGATTAATTTTGATTGTTGTATTAGTTGGTTAATTAGAGTTGATACAAATGTAGGGTTATGGGATGACTGAAGCTGGCCCAGTACTATCTATGTGCTTGGCTTTTGCGAAGGAACCGTTTGAGATAAAATCAGGATCTTGTGGAACTGTTGTTAGGAATGCCGAGATGAAAATTGTTGATCCCGAGACTGGCTTATCTTTGCCACGTAATCAGCCGGGAGAGATTTGCATTAGAGGTGATCAAATCATGAAAGGTATACTTTTCTTTCACTCATTTATTACATACTATTTTTTCTTTATTGATGCATTATGTTGTGGACAAAATTTTTTATTATTTTAAAAATACTCTTAAAAAATAATTATATTTTACACATGTTATGGTACATCTTTTTTTGGCGTCTCATCATCTATGATCTCTGTTCTATGACTTTATTTTGGTTATTTCTGAATTCACATATAATACACATGTATACAATATAACTGTCATGATACCAGTTGAATAGTTTCATAAAAATATTCAGAGTTCAAAAATAAGGCATAATAAGTGAATTGATCTTTCTACTTTCTCTCCTCTTTTGATCTCTCTACTGAAAAATACGTCTCACTAATTCCTCTACTCTTAAAAATGACTCAAATTAGTCATTCTATTCTTAATCTCTTCCTGTTTAGTCCCTCTATTTTTGAAAATACAACCATTAATTGGCTCATTTTAGAGTAGAAGTGATTAAGTAGAACCATTTTTAAGAGTAGAGGAATTAGTGGGGCGCATTTCTGAGTAGCAAAAAAGAAGCGAGTGAAAAGTAGAGAGACCAATTTGGGTATTATACCTAAATATAAACATATCTGCCAAACTGTTCATAATCCATTAGCATTGGCTACATTGAGAAAATTGATATTGTAGAAAATTTAAATTCTACTAGACACAATGATAACAATCGGTCCCCGATTTGTGGGTGTGGGCTTAAGCTCAAATCTCGACTCGTCAGATGAGAGAGTAAGGGCAGGATGATCAATTATCGATCCATGCGTGAGCTCTTGACTGTAGTGTGCTTATTGTATTTGTCAAAATAAATAATAATAATAAAATAAACATATTTTTACTTTATTATTTTAAATTTAAATTAAATATTTTATAAAATAATTATTAATTTATTAAATTTAATCTAATTTATATTTGTTTCATATATATATATATATATTAACTTAGTAATCTCATAACGACAATACATGTATGTAATCACCCGTTGAATTATTATTATTATTATTATTATTTTCTTTTTTTCTTTTTTATTTTTTTTTGCTTGAGTGTGAATAAAGGGAAATGATCTAATTAAGTTAGGTAGGATAAACATAAGATTAGAATCTAGCCACCATCGCTTGACATTTAATTATGGAACAAGAAAGTGATGGTCTTATGGTAGTTGCACCGAACGAGCTTGCATGAAATGTCTTTGAACAGCTAGCCTTCCAAACTAATTCAAAGTTTAAGGCCTGCCCCAATTGTCTACACCAACCCATCAAAACTGGAATGACCTCATGCCTTTAGGTCAAAATTGGAGACCATTTCATCAACGTACCAAACGTGTTAAGAACTTATATAAATATGTTCTGTGGTTTGTACTAAGTCAAAGGTAAAATGTGAGGGAAGGAAGTCTTAAGTTTGATGTGACTTGCTGTAGTTGATTAGAAGGTTTTGCCTTTTTCAAGCTCACTTTGGGTAAAGGTTGGCTGTGTCTGGAAGAGGCCATAGAAAATAAATATATCTAATATTTCGCTATAAAATTTTTAAATAATATATAAAAGAAATTCAAATTTGAAATGGTCTCTCCTAGATTTTTATAACTAAAAATTTCCTTTCCTTCTCCACCACTATGTTCTTTTTCAATTTAATAAGACTTATTGAAAAAAGGAAAGAAAAACAATTAGAGATGTTGATATTTTTAAATCACATAAATTAAATAAGATCGCCAATGAGCATAATTAATTTTGACTTTGATGAGTTGGCATAACAGTTAGTCTTTTGCAAAAAATATTTTTATTTTTTGACAAAATAAAAAAATTAAGTGAATTCCATTACTATTTTTTTTTAAAAAAAAGTTAAGACATGAATCATAAAACTAAAATTAAAGAAAATCTCTATATAAAAAAAAACCTTATCTTGCATAAAGCACACAATTTAATTGATCATGATAAAGATCGCATGCACAAGTCCACTAGTTCATGCAACCATCATGACTTTGGTTTCACTTTTTTAAGGTGCTAGACTTGGTGGAGTGGAGCTAACTCCCAACCTTCTGCCACCCACTCCATGCTTACAAAAAAGAATAATACCATTTATTCATGAAGAGTGCCCATTAAATATTCCCACTCCCCCTCACACCAAGAGGACTTATCTCTACTTGAATTATTCCCCGCCCTTTTTTTTTTTGGTGTTAACATTTAGTTGATTTTTAATTAATAAGCTATTTCATTTTTGTGTAAGTAAGTATAAATGAAGTTTATTTTACATATGACTAGTAAATGAAAAATATAATTGAAGTCGTAGATCAATATTTTAAATTTCCAATTATATTTGTCCATTTCCAATCTCGCAAAATTCATTCAAGGTGATAATAAAGTCTAAAAGATGACTATATTAACAAAAGAATAGGCAACATCTCACTTGGTGACTAGATTTTCTTTTATAGCTATCTTCCTCAAATATTCTATTGTATCAACTAGATCATTAGCAAACCTAACAACTCAATTTTTACCAAATGATTTAAAATT
Organism: Dioscorea cayenensis subsp. rotundata; assembly: GCF_009730915.1. Lineage (NCBI taxonomy): Eukaryota > Viridiplantae > Streptophyta > Magnoliopsida > Dioscoreales > Dioscoreaceae > Dioscorea > Dioscorea cayenensis. The sequence goes on from NC_052486.1 coordinate 7,735,338, forward strand.
TATAATAAAAACTCTTAATCTAACTCTAATGCTTAAATTCTATGCCAGGCTATCTAAATGATCCTAAAGCAACAGATAATACCATAGACAAGGAAGGCTGGTTGCACACCGGAGACATTGGTTATGTCGATGATGATGATGAGATTTTCATTGTGGACCGTCTCAAGGAGCTCATCAAATACAAAGGTTTTCAGGTCGCGCCTGCTGAGCTCGAGGCTATGCTTATCACTTATCCAGAAATTGCCGACGCTGCAGTTGTCCCGTAAGTAAATATGGATTTAAATATATAAGCTAACGGAAACTTATTATTTTAGAATAAAATTTGAAATAATTTAATGTAATCCAGAATGAAAGATGAACTTGCTGGGGAGGTGCCAGTGGCTTTTGTGGTCAGATCAGAAGGGTCAGAAATCACTGAGGACCAAATCAAGCAATATATCTCCAAACAGGTGCAACCTTTTTATCTTTTCATTGCTTCTTAATCAATTCCCATTGATATTCAAACACTACCATTCTGACTTAAATACAATGTAGGACACATATATATTTTTGCATTAATCTCTAACAATTTCATATGTGTGCAAACTGATAATTGGAACTATGCTACATCAGGTGGTTTTCTACAAGAGGATACACAAGGTGTTCTTCTCAGAGGCCATACCAAAGGCACCATCTGGAAAGATCCTTAGGAAGGACTTGAGAGCAAAGTTGGCAGCTGGAATTCCTAATGGAAAGTAAGGATGATGTCTCTTTCTATCTTTGGTTGTCCTTTTCATGCAAATGAAGTGCGACCTAAATATAAATCAGCTAGCCGCTCATGCAAAAGAATTAATTTGGTTTATTGTTCCTAAATGGGTTCAACTGAAGATGACTTTGGTGTTTGTATGCTGGGGAGAGTATCTGATCTTCACTCAGCCAAGAACTTCTCATATTCTATTTGTTTACGAGTTTTCTACGTAATGTAAAATGTAAAGACATTGTGTGAGTGAAATCTCAGATGTAATATTCTTTTTTATGTATTTTATATGCATAATCATAAATATTAAATGCATCATTATTAAGTATGTTGTTTTCTGGGCCAATATTATTGGAAATGCAACGACCTGGATAATTTGTTTCTTTCAAATATTTAATTGTTTTTCTACTCTGAAATAATAAAAGTCAGCCAGCATTTATTTGTCACATGGCCGACTGCAAACCAACAAAAATATCGGTAGACTGTAGAGTTAGTCGACAACACGGCAAGAACTCAACACTATTAATATAATCTTTTAAATATGTATAAGTGCAATTAATATCTCAATAGCTGCTACATCTGTAATAATTTAACATTTTTTTAAAAATCTAATTTAATTTTTTAAAAAAATGCCTAAAACAAAAAAAGTTACTTATTTAACGTATAAGTTCAATAAAACTTGATAATTGCAAGCAAAAATACTACGTCAAAAAGAATATGAGAATGTTAATAAAAAAACAATATTTGATTTCTAACTTAGTTACTTTTTTAAAAGGCGGAAGGAAATAATTACTAAAAACCCTTAATAGCCTAGTAATTACAAAATTTGACAAAAATCATAAATAAAGAAAATAAAAAAATTTATTTGGCAGAAAAAATACTCACTTTTTTAAATAAAAGAAAAATTATATATAATCCCACGAAATAATATAATAAAATAATTTTTTTATTATACTATTTCATTTAATATAGTATCAATTTTTTAAAAAAACAGACAAAACTCTGATTAGTTAAGGGACGTGGACAGAGTTAATGCCTTACACACCTTATCTTATTTTATTGGAGTCCTCATGAGGGGTCCAAATTCTCACTAAGTTAATACTGCACAGGGAATTCAAACTCTCATAGACTTTATGTCTTTATGTGGGCTTTGAATTTGAGCCACTTTCTCCCTCTCTAAAAAAAACCCGGGTTAGTGCAATTAACTGGTTGGCTTGGGCAAAATAGTTTCATTTTCAAAACTCATAGGTTTTAAAATTCATAAACTATAACATATTTTTTACATCTAAATATTTAAAAGGCACTCAAGATTAGAAGCATAACTCAAATTTTATTTATGTCAAAGTGACATATTTTCTAAAATTAACATTTTCTCTAAAGTTCACGAACAATGACATTTCACCTCCGCAAATTTAGACAAATTTAGAAAGCACTTAATCAAAAACTAATCAATGATTATATATGGTGTATTTAGATTCATTTTTATCTTACCGAGCACTTAACCATGAAATAGGCTACTTAAAAGAGCATGTTTGATTGACTTTTGAAAAAAAAAGAAAAAACCCACCCACTAAAAAAACTGGTCTTTGTGCTTTCTTTAGAAGTCAGTAGATTATTGTTGTTTCTCGCAAAAGCATTCCTAATTGTGGGAAAAGCACTGGTATTAAAATTTTGTTAGCAAATGTCCTCAGAAGACAAGATTTTTTCCACTATATCTGATATAAAATTAGTGTGTTTTATATTATCACTTTTTAGCTTCAATTTGTTTTTTTAAGAAAGATCCCCAGAGGATTTTATTAAAAAAGAGAAGGCAAACAAAGCCAAAAAGCTAAAATTACACCAACAAAGAAAGCAAACAAATCTAAAACCTAAACCAACAACAATCTAAACTTAAAACAAAAACCCAAAATTTAAGAAACACTTCATGATCTAAAAAGGGAGCTCCCGACAAAGAAGAAAGAGAGATAAAGCGTGTAAATTAGCGCCATGAGCGTCCAGCTTGGTTGCAGGAGTGATCCAAGCATGTGGGATGACGTGAATGGTTGGATTGCCAGCCGTGACAAGGAGCTGCCGGAGATCAGCGAGACTGGAAGTAAGGCGCCAATCAAAGGGTGAGACAGCTGAGCTAATATGAGAGGACGAATCTTGATTGTCAATAAAAATGTGCTGCACATGATTGAAATTATCCACAGAAGCTCTAATTGTAACAATCAACGCTCGGCAGAAGTGATATCCTCGGCTGTGGAGGAGCAGCAACCTGCAAAAGAGATGGAGTAATAAGAGTTTGACAAGAAAAAACCAGCTCCACCTACCTTTCTTGCACGATTCCAAACTCCAGAGGAGAACAAGAAAAGCCCATAAGAACTGGGATGAGACGTTTTCCAGAGAGCTCCTGATTTGCCTTGGAAAATTCTCACGCATGAGCGAAGGCTCTACAAGAGATGAGATAATAATTCTGGGTAATATGCTTAAAATTAGCGTTGCACCGGGTCTTCCAAATAACCAAGTTGTTGCTGCAATGATAGAAATTATAAACATACTATGATTGAGATCAGTGAGTCAAGTCTCATAGCAAAAGCCATCCGAAAGAGAAAGATTCTTTCCAATCATGATACCAATCTGATGCCAAATCAGTTGAGCTTTGTTACAGAGAAGATACAAATGCTCAGCAGTCTCATTATCAGTACTGCAGAGGATACAAGAGCTTCTGGTACCTAAATTAAAACTAAACAAGTAGTCACAAGTACTGATTCTCCCCAACAGGGTGAGCAAAAGAAAGTGCCTGACACGAGGGGCTACATGAAGTTTCCAAAAGTTTGTCCCAACCGGACCAAGAATCATCCGAGATCGAAAGGCGATTTAAATGATTATAGATGGACCAAGAGATTCTGTTACTTGAAGAACTAGGGAACCAAGCCCAATGATTGGCAGAATTAAAATCAATGGATCTAAGACAAGAGGAAAAAAAACAACATATTATCCCCACAAAGGCATCTCAGACTGTCATCGTTCCAAGCATTCCCCAAAACCAAATCTAAAATTCTCATCTCAGCAAAATCAGAGTTTATATTTAAAAAGGTTGGTTTAAAAGCCAATGGAATTTCAAAGCAACAAGGGTCAAACATGAGAGAAGGAGAATTAGGATTTATAGAGTTTAACCAACAGAAAGGTTATAAGATGTTTACAGAATTGCAAAGCCCCTGAAAATACCAAGAACACTTAGGGGGATGGGGTCAAGCCAAAAAATTAAAGTTTTTTAAAAGGAACTTCTCAACCAGAGAAGCTAAAACTATATTAAAATAAAGGAAGGCAGGAAAGAGCTACACACTAAAATCACAAAAAGCTGAATTAAAAAACAAAACCAAACTCTAACATGGATCGCATGATCCAGAAAGAGAGATCCCTCCCAAATAGAAACAAATTGAGATGACGATGCTTGAAACCCAGCGAAGCAAGGTTAGCAGCGAGGACTCCCCAAAGATCTGGGATCAAATGAATTTTGGGTTGATTACTGATGTCAAGAAGAAACTTCACGTTATCGATCTGAGGATGGAAACGCCAAATGGTGGTATGATCAGAGGCAGACAGGTACTCAGCAATGTTTGCCTGGGCACAAAAGATGTGCTTAACGGTGATGTGCTGGTTGACCGCAATCTAGAGAGCCACTTCAAGAGCTAGAAGATCGTCTGAAGAGTTATCCATCATTCCCTGAGAAAAGCACCCTGCAAGAGACACAACACAATTAGAATTTACGAAGAAAAATCCAACGGACCTTACCTGAGTGCTGTGATTGGATATGGCATGCAAGAAAAGGAAGTGACCATCAGCTCAAGTAAAATTGTTAACGATCAGCTTCCTGCCAATGGAATACGTAGATCCAATTGAGTATTCTCGAACGTGAGCGACAACCTTAGCCACAATAACTGAGAGGTTTGGAAGAATATTCTTGAAGATAGCATTGCACTTGCAAACCAAAATAAACCAAGCAGCAATAGCAATAGTGGCTAAACTATGCAAGGAATACCGAAACCTGATGAGCCAATCTCCAGACGAGAAACCATCAGGGAAGGCAAAGTGAATGTTTTCCCTGGCACTAAGCTGATTCCAAACCTCCTGAATTCTATTACATTGGCACATTAAGTAATCCGTGGTTTACCGATGGATTCCACAGAAAATGCAAGGATTATCGGGGCTAACATGAATGCTATGAAGGAAAGCATACGTAGACAACCGACCCCTGAGGCAAATCCAAATAAACTGTTTTACTCTCGGAGCAACAGGGATATGCCACCGAATTTGCCAGCCAGACCATCGTTCAGAGGGGGAAACTTGGCAGTTTAAATGATGGTAAACCACAGAAGAAATTCTAGTACAAGAGGATTTAGGGGACCAAATCCAGTGATTACCGGCACCAGATTCAATAGATGTAACCGCAAGATCAGGGATATTAGTATGATTACCAAACAAAACATTGAGATTATGAAAATTCCACTGGTCATCGTGAACAAGATCAAAGAAAAGAAACTGATCAACATTGACATTCATGTTAAGGACCGTAGGCTTAAGGGCCAAGGGAATATCGAAGCACAAAGGATCCCAAAGAAAGGAAATGCTAGTGGGATCGACAGAGTTTATCTTACAATGATGCCTGATGAACACAGCAGAATTAAATAATCCACGGAAAAACCAGGAGCATTTAGCAGGAGCACTATCATGCCAAAAATTAATCTTCCCATACTTGTCATACAAGATCTCCACCCACACAGTATCATGATTATTGAGATGTTTGAAAATATGTTTGCCATATTTAAGGGACAAGATATCCACCCCACAAAGCATCATCAGAATTTAAAAATTTAAAATCATTCTTGGCCATAAGTGTGTGCTTAGCAATAGCAAGATTTTTTATTGCCAAACCCCCATCAGTTTTAGCATCTGTCAAACGATTCCAAGCAACAACATGGATGCTCTTTCGATTGCTACCCTTGAACAAAAAAACCTTTCTAACCTATTTAGAAATCTCAGATAAAATAAAGTCAGGGTCTGGGTACACCGAAAGGTAATAAGTAGGGATAGAGAGAATGGAAGAGTTAATTAAAAGAGTCTTCATAGGATAAGATAGACAAGAGTTGTTCCATCTAGAATAGGTTCTGTGAATTTTATCCACCATGGAACCAAATGAAGCAACAACAAGCCTTTAAGGAGAGATTAAGACTCCAAGGTAAATGAAAGGAAAAGTGGAAGTTCTAAAATGAAGAATGGAGGCAGGTACTAGATGCGACACGTTTGTTGAACAAAGAAGGGAAAAAAAATTGGGACTTAGAAACAAGCATAGTAGGAAAGGAAGAGATTAATGTTTCCAGTAGCAGACCGAGTTGCACGAGTGATAAGGATAAGATCATCAGCATACATCAAGTGATTAAAGTTGTAGTAAAGGTTACAATTAAAACCTTGGTTAAGGTCAAGGCGAAGAGCAAAATTAAGAAAAGAGGTTAAATTTTGAGAAACGAAAAACAAAAAGGTAGGAAGAGATGGGATCAGCTTGACGCACACCTCTGAGACAGAGAACCAAAGGGAGGGAATACCGTTGATGAGAAAAGGAGAAAGAACTGGAACTAATGCACGCTTTAATCCAGGAGATCTAAATGTTAGGAAATTTCATTTTAGCCAAGGTAGCAAGAATTACAGTCCAGCTAAGGGTCTCATAGGATTTCTCAACATCGATTTTAATTAACATCCTTGAGGGCTCATTTAAATCATTCTCAATCAAGTGGCAATCTCTTGAGCTGTAATAATATTATCAAAAGAACACCTCCCAGAAAAAAACTTTCTCTCTACAAATGATAGTTAGGAGAACAAATTTGAAATGGTTCACAAGAATTTTAGAGACGATTTTAAAACTGACATTGCAAAGGGAAATAGGGCGATACTCAGAAACTGAGGTAGGATTCTCCTTATTTGGGATTAAGGCAATGAAAGTCCTTCTCTAAGAAGAAGGAATAGCAGAATGGGTAAAGAAATACTCAACCGCCGAAAAAACCTGATCACCAATAACTGACCAAAAGAAACAAAAGAATTGAAGCCATCGGGATTAGGAGCATACCTGAAGGGAGGTCTAATATTGTAAGGTAAACTTCTTCCTGAGTAATCGGATGAGTGAGGAACTGGCCATCTGACTCAGAGATCTTCGGGAGATCATTAGGAAGGGCATTAAAGACATCCAGGAAGTTATCAGTCGACGGAGCCTTCCACAGATTAGAGTAAAAATACATGAAGCTTGCTCAATACTAGAACGCTCACAAAACAAATTATCATTACCATCAGTGATTTGAGAAATGGAGTTATAGTGAGAACAACGACAAACAATATCATAAAAAAAGCTGGTATATTTTGTCCCCATTGCAAACCCAAAGCAAATGTGCCCTTTGGGCCCATTTGACAGAGTTTTGGCATTGTAGAGCTACTTATTTGCTATAAAGCTCCACAAGATGGGTATGGGAAAAAGAAGAGAATCTCCTTGAAGTCTTACTACTAGCCGATCTTTTTCAAGCCCTATAAGAATTTGAGACCTTATGCCGATAGCCTACTTAAAGTCTCTCCAGGTTAAGTGAGATTCTCTGAGATTTTGATGTTATATAATTCTTTGATTGTGCTGATGTTATTTGCTTTACTGAAATGTGAGATTGCTTTGAACAAACTAGTTGCCAAGCTTTAGTTGAATAGTCAATGAAATTTGGTAGTCATATATATATATATATATATATATATATATTTAGCTTGAATTTGTTTCTTATTTATTAAAGTAAGAATTTTATGGACAAACTAATTTTCAATCTTTGTTCTATTAAGGATTGAGATTGTTTTTATTAACTCATTAATTGTGTTTTTAATTCACTATTTGTTTCAATATTGAAGAAGTTAGAATCAATTAGGCAAATAATCTAGTTTGAAAGTTTTCTTCAGCGTTAGTAGAGAAATAGCCTTTTTATAACAAAGAAAGATTAGAATTCAAATTAGTTTTTTTTTAATTTCTCTTTGTATTTAAAAAGTTTGTAGACCACTTTTAGTTAAACTTAACTTATGGCTCTCTTATAAGTAGAGTTTGAATAGGATCTAGCTATTATTTTGGGTATTAGAAGATTCTGTTTTAGTGGTACTTTACCAGTTTAGAAATGCTTACACATACACACAACTAAACATGTTGATATGGAGGAAGATATTTATATAAATAACTAAAAGTGTTATATGATTAAAGTTGTTAGGTCTAGATTTAGGTGATTAACTATTTGATTTGTGGTGTGCATAATGACCCACTAAGTGCAAATGCACTCGTCTTATCAAGTAGTAAAGTGAGCTATAAAAGCAAAGTTGTCGATTATACAAGGATTGGAAGTATTAGTACTTGCTACTCTTTTATTATCTAGCCAACGAAAACAATGAGAAATTCTATTCTAAAGAAAACTTAAACTGATTTGAATAATACTACTCAAACAATGAGTAATCAGGGAGGAATCAAGGCGATTATTAAATAATTTCATATGAATATAAATTGAGATCTCTCTTTAATATATGCCCCTACAATTACATTATGTTCAATAAAACTAGAAAGTAAGGTTAACCCTTATCGAAGAAATTCAAGGTAATCAATTCCTTACCTCTAGGTTTACTCACAACTCTCTTCAATTACAATAGATCTAGCCATGGAGGATTTCTCAATTACTCAAGTATGCATCAAACATAAAATAAAGCTCTTGCTAAAATAAAAATTGACACACCTCTTTGCATGTGTGTATAGCAAGTGCATGGGTGTCAAAGTAATAAAGTACCCAACGGGTGGGGTAGTCGAATCCACAAGAAACAAGGTTACTAGTACTAACTGCTTCTCTACTATTTGGCCTAATGATCAATGGGATAATGTGATGATCTAGTGTGCAAAGAAATGAATACCAAAGATGAATATGCAAGGGTAAAATAGAGGGAGATCTTAATCAGTAAAAGTGGGGTATTCAGGCAATGCTTCCCCGAGGATTCAGGTATTAAGTACCGGGTATGCAAAGTGTTTCTAGAATTAGTAGGTTAGGTCATGGAAATCCAATGATAATCGGATCCAGGCTCCAGATCACTGATATTGGTCCCCTACGAGGTCCCGGTGGAGAAATTTCTGAGTCTCAACACCTCACACCACATAACACTTTGGGGATTCCAAAGGTTGTATCAGATTTCTAAGAATAGTCCTAACCCTACTTCAAGGTGAAAGGTCCCTAACCCCCTACGAGGTCCTGGTGGAGAAATCTCTCAATCTTAATACCTCACACCACATATGATTGCTTAGAGCTTGGGGAATATGGAGATAGAATACACCAATCAGAGGGGAAAGAGGACACTCCACTATCTCATGACTCACCCTCTCAATCCTCTTTAATCTTGAGGTTCTAATCCTAATGGAGACCTCTCTCTCATTAAGGTGAACAAATCATGCAAACCAAAATAACCATAAGATCAATAAGGCAAGTAAGCATTAGGCAAACAAGATTGAAACTCAATCAAACTCAGATTAAATAGAAACACAAGATTAGAATCCTAGGGTTCACAAGCCCAAATACTCTGTAGGGGTTAAGCTCTCCATAGAGCAATATATAAAACAAACCATCAATAAACAAAAGTATATAAAAGCCATAGAAATAAACCCCCCTATATATGCCCTCTTGATGGAGAGTTTTAACGTCTTGATGGAATCCACTCCGAAGCTAGGGTCACCGGTGGCTTCCTTAATGCCATGACAGAAGAGGAATCGATCAAAGTTGGTGAAGAAATTTCTCCTAAACTGCAAATACCTCCTCTTTAAACCCTAGTTGTCTTACATCTCAAGAGTCGCACAAAAGATATCAAAAGAATAAGACAAATCGGTTATTTATAATCTAAAATCGGGTTGTCACGTGTCTCCACGTGACTGTGTGAGCCTCCACACGCCCATGTGGGCTGTAGAACCGCCCACATGATTGGGTGGAAATTTCACCCGGTCGAGTGAACAGTGCTTTACTACAAAACTGCTACAGTAATTTGCTATAGTACTCTTCATAACAAGACTACAACACTCTTCTCTTGAGGCCACATGGACGAGCACATGTCCACATCGTAGTTTATGAGGCTTCTCATCGTCAACCATTATTGGGAAGGCTCTTGAATTATTCACACAAGTCGGGACATAGGAATGTGACTGCCTTTGTGCCCTTCCAACTCACAATTTGGTTTGAATTCTCTTGTAAGTTGGCACACACTCTCCGTGTGAATGAGCTCTTCTTGTATCTTGATCCTTATGTTGCACAAAAACTCCCAAAAGGTGCCTCTAAAACCTGTCTTTGCTTTCTTTTTTTCTTTCAAGGCCTTCACAACCTATTTGCACAAAGGAACACCAAATACACTTTATGAGACATAAACCATGGTAACAATGATGCTTAATGCATGTAAAATATATAGAGAAATATGTTTACTCAAGCACTTATCAAAAATCATGGCAATTAATAATGTATAACTGATGAGTGCATTTCATATTGTTATTTTATTTACCCCCAAATTACATTTCGCTTGTCTTTTAGCACTCTTTGTATATAATCGATGCTATTCTGGGTACTTTGTGTTTATTGTGTAGATTTTAGTGTTCAAGGTAATAGAAGTGAATTTGGAAGAAAATTTAGCAAAGAAGAATAGAATTTGTTAAGTGTTCAAGCTAAGCACGACCTAAGCACAATCATGCTTCTTGGGCGTGCTTATTGATGGTTTCGGGAGGTTAGAGCTACAAGGCAAGTACGGGTGTGTTCCAGGTGAAGCATGGGTATGTTCTAGGTGAAGCACGGGTATATTCCAGGTAAAGCATGGCTAAACACAATTGTGCTCCTTCTTGTGCATTTCTCTGGATTTCAGAGTTTCCTCCAAACAGCTAAAGCACGTTTTCTTTGCTTCTTTCACGAGTGTGCTTCGGGGGAGCACGGGGAGAGCATGACCATGACCTCATCATGCTTTTTACTATTTGAACACTTAGCTAATTTTTTTCTAAGTTTCGAAAAAAGCACGGCCTAAGCACTATTGTGCTTGTGCCATGCTCGGCTTGAAAACTATCTTTTTATACCCACATCTAGGTTTTCCAAAGGGGCTTTTGGCCATGGTTTTCTCCTCCACCTTTAGTAGATCATCGCAGGCAATGAGCAAACTTCACCACACCTTCTAGGGAGATCAAGACAGAGTTGAAGGCACATTGAGGAGTCAAATTCAGCCAATCAAAGAAGTTCTTCAAGCTCATTTGAGAAGGTTTTGTTCGAAAGAGGGAGTCATGAACTTTCATTGTTTGGTATCTATTTCTCTTTCTCATTTGTATGAACTTATGAGGGGCTAACCATTCCACGGTTCCCCATGCTTGTGAACCATAATGCTTAGTGTGCTTTGACTTTCTTGTTTTCAATGACTATGGAGTTTCATTGTGTTCTTGTGTTAAAACTTGTTTTATATAACTTCATGTGCTTGAATTGCATTGTTGTAGTAGTTGTAAAACTTGATGTGTTGTTTGTTGTAGATATAATTTCTTTGGTAATTGCAAAACATGAATCGTAAGAGACACATAGTTACAATTGTAAAACTTGACTTATTGGAGAGCTATAGATATGGCATTGCTTGTGAACACACACAAGAGCCTTAAAATGTACCCAATAGTCATTGGAAAGAAGTTTATACACTAATGTACTTGGGAATTAGTCTAGGGCATTACTTCTCATTGATTGTAACAACTCTATATTTCCCACTTGTCCTATCCATATTTCTCTTTTATCGATCTCCAATTCAATCATTTCCATCTCATTATTGACCGACTAGAGATTAGAAAAACAATTACTACTAGGAGTCCCAATCGCTGAGGTTCAACAACGCTACCCCTCACGGAGTACAACTTTATTACTTGTTGCAAACTATGCACTTGTGGAAAGTATACATTAACAACTGAATCTCAATAAATAAGAACTCAATATAAAACTGATATCGAAAATCAACATACAAATCAAAACCCTAGAGTTCATTGATGCTAGGCATGAAAAGTATTTAGCTCTTCATGGTAGACAAATACAAAATTATGCAAAAAAAAAAAAATTGATTCAAATAAAACATAGTGACTTCCTTTATCTTTGTTATTTTCTTGATTCGATGGAGTTTTTCCTTAATAGTGTTTGAGTGACATGGTTGAAACCGCCTTGAATCTCTCTAGGCCACTATCTTTAGATCTAATGTTGGTGTAAGACCTTGAGGTAGCCATTTCTCTTGGTAGGTCTTCCGAGAACAGCTTTTGCACTTTAGAGATGGTAGTTCTTTCCTATATTTTTTACTTAAAATAGTGGTTTCACTCATTGTAAGAGGTAACCCTCTCTCCCAGTAAGACATGCATATTATCCGTCTTTGTATTATTTGTTCAACATTTTAAGGGTGGTAGGTTTTTCTGTTCTCTTATTTCTAACCAAAATTCAAAAAATTTATTTCTAGTGTTTTACTAACTAATTTGGTTACTAGTCTTAAAAACCTTCTTTAACTCTCTAGAGTATTCAATTAGAAGACTTATGTGCTCGTAAGTATATGAAGGAACCAAGAATATAGTAAACTAGAAATTAAAGTGTAAAATAGCTACTTAACACATGTTATTGTCCTAGACTAAGAGGCTCCCAATAAGCACTATCATAAGGCTTCATAGTCATGCAATGAATGTAAAAGAAATACTTTACTAAAATCTAAGTCCTAAGCCCCTTCTCTACGCTTAAAATCATTTATTATCCCCATGTATGCAATAAGGCACAAATAGGAGAAATAAAACAATAATAACCAAAGAAGTGGAGCGTGAATAAGAAAATTGGTACTTCTCCAGTTCGTAGATGAAAATTTGGATCATTGGAAGCTTAAACATTGATACTAGCTCGTTGGTATGGTGTGGTGTACAACAAGTGCATTATGGGTCGTATCAAGAAATTAATATTAAGTGAGTAGGATTTTTTAGTTATGAGATGAACAAAAAATAATACTAATCTTTCTTATATTATTTAGCCTAATTACATTAATAATGACCATTTGAGTTAAAACGTAAATAAAAAATGCATAAATTGAAGAGAACAAATTATAAACAACAGGGGGTGAGCAACTAGAGGAACTAATAGTTATAAAAATAGGTATTTGGACTATGAATCCCCCTTGGACTTTCCTTAAAATTTTGTACTAGGATATAAACTCTATATTGAGAGATTTGGACCATGGAAATACCTAGGATATGTTGATCCTTTCCTTAAGGTAATCAACAATTAACCCTCATAGATCCAAGCTGTAATCTCTTCCTAACTTAAGGTCTATATGATTGCATTAGCAGTCTATGAATCTTGAAAGTGTGGGTAATCTGAGTCTATTAGAATGAACTAATCTCTTTATCAAGATAACTAGCTTCTAATCCCATATAGGAAGGAGTGGAGATTTATTTTCTCACTAATCTACATACAATTTCTTTAAGCTTAATGAAACTTGAAGGTAAGATTCACCCTAATTAGAAGAATGGAGTACTAAACCTCTACCTTGAAGCTAGCTCTCAACTCTCATCAACTTCTGTATATCTATTATTAATGGATCTCTTAATCTCACTAATAAAAATCAAATGTGCAATCAAGCTTTTGCTACAATAAATGGCATGACAATCAAGACATAAAGTTAATTTCTAAAAATAATATGAATATAGAAACTGATATCCAAAACATTAAAAAAATAAATTCTACGGTTCAATATGATCAAATAGCAAAATTTTGAGTCCCTTTGGTGCAGTCTTAATCTCCCCATCTAAACTCTCCAAGAAGTCCCCAAAAACCTAGCCGCTAGCCTCTTTTATTAGGGTAGTTACAAAAGTTCACATGCCCCGGTACTAGGACGTGTGAGTGGTGGTGTGCTCTTCTGGCATTTGGCCATTAGTATAAAAGAAATCACCAAGTTACTCACACGATTGTGTGTTAATTGTCTACTCATGTACTAGACCCTCACTAATCTACATACAATTTCTTTAAGCTTAATGAAACTTGAAGGTAAGATTCACCCTAATTAGAAGAATGGAGTACTAAACCTCTACCTTGAAGCTAGCTCTCAACTCTCATCAACTTCTATATATCTATTATTAATGGATCTCTTAATCTCACTAATAAAAATCAAATGTGCAATCAAGCTTTTGCTACAATAAATGGCATGACAATCAAGACATAAAGTTAATTTCTAAAAATAATATGAATATAGAAACTGATATCCAAAACATTAAAAAAATAAATTCTAGGGTTCAATATGATCAAATAGCAAAATTTTGAGTCCCTTTGGTGCAGTCTCAATCTCCCCATCTAAACTCTCCAAGAAGTCCCCAAAAACCTAGCCGCTAGCCTCTTTTATTAGGGTAGTTACAAAAGTTCACATGCCTCGGTACTAGGACGTGTGAGTGGTGGTGTGCTCTTCTGGCATTTGGCCATTAGTATAAAAGAAATCACCAAGTTACTCACACGATTGTGTGTTAATTGTCTACTCATGTACTAGACCATGTGATTAGTAAGACACCTTTCATTTTGTACTTCTTTTCTTCAAAATGCCATATTTTGATTCCTAATCAGGAAACGATAGTCACCTACTTAACGCAAATGTATGTGCTAATTGAGTAATAAAGTGTGCTAAAAGCAAGATTATTGGTCCACAAGGAACTAGAGAATACTAGTACTAAATCTAAATCCAACAATCAACCTTATCAAAACAGTGAAGTATAAAAGCAAAATAAGAAACAAGAATCGAGATTGCAAATAGAAAATACGACTAAACAAGCATAGACTTTCCTTAAGGTTTGTTAGATCTTGGACAACTAATAGGGATGCAAATGTACGTGCCGATAGTGTAATAAAATGTCCGTAAGTGCAGATTGTCGGTCCACAGGGAAGATAGTGAGTAGTAGTAATGACTTTACATCTGAAAAATAGCCTAAACAGTGAAGTGATTTTGTGTGTGAACAGGAGCAAATGAAAAAAATTAAAATATTGGAAATAACATGAGAGAAATCAAGGAAGAAAGTGATGTCTGGGCATAGCATCTCTCTAGGGTTTTAAAGCACAGGACAATGGTTATCTGACAATGCCCCTTGTATGTGACCTGCAAGTGCATGGGTTTGTCAAAGTAATAAATCCCAAGTGAGTGGGGTATTGTATCCACAGGGAGTAGGGAATAAAAATACCAAAATTGCTACTTAACCAAGTGAAGATGAATAACGATTGTGTTGATAAGATGTGATGTAAACCGAAATAAAAGAAACAAGAATGAGAGGCACGAGTAAGTGAGAGGAAATGCAATCGATAGAAGTGGGGTACTCGGACAATGCTCCCCCTAGGACTAATGTTTCAAGTGCAAGACCTACTATTATACTTCCTAATTAATGCTTATTGAGTTGTGAAAATCCTAAAGTACACAGTCCCAAACCTAAGGTCAACCGTGACTAACTCTACATTATGTCCCGGTGGAGAAATCTCTCAGTCTCAACATCTCACACTGTGTAAAGTTGCATGGAGTTCTAGGGATTCCAAGTGATAAACCTTATTCCTATGTGTAGATCCAACCCTTTGGTACAGGCGAAAGACCTCTAGTCACAATTAAGCCCTAGATACTACATATCACTTCAACACTTCACTTTGTCGCTCGCGCAACTAAGCCCCACCGGAGTTATCCTTTAGCACTTCAATCTATTGAGACCACAAAGAACTCTAGGAAATGGAGGTAAGATAAATAACATTGGAGGAGAAAGGGGACGCTCTGCTACCTCTCGACTAACCCTCTCAACCCTCTCTAATCTAGCATTGTCTAACCCTTATGGTGTGTCACTCATCCACAAAGGCTACCAAGATAGACTCTCAACCCTAGTGTCACTCTAAGAGAGAAATCATTCAACAAGCATTCAAGATTGGAACTCAATTAAAAACATCAATTAAGAAAAACATAATAAAAGGTCAATGAAATAATAACATCATAGGGTTTACTAAATCCAAGTACCCACTTGAGGGTTTAGCTCTCCATGGAGCAAGATACAATCAATAATGAAATCGAAAGGAAAAATAAGTAATCCATAGGAAAACCCCCTCGGTATTGGTGTCGATGGTCTTGTGGAGTAGCATCTTCTTCTCCAAAGGTCCCCCTATCCGGCATAGGGCACATCTCACCGGATCGGTGCTGACAAAAGCTTCCCCAATAATCTTCTTCCAAGCAAAGCATGGTGTCGAATCCATAGGAAAACTCCAAAGACTTGCCGAAAGCCTCTCAAAACCCTAGCCGACGGCCTCTCAAAAGATGGAGAAAAGTTGGAGAGAAGGGTGGAAGATTCTCCTCAAAATCGGGATGAATCGCGACTTAAATAGGGCTAGAATGGGCATCCACAAAGCCCCTGTGAGATTCTCCACACGAGCCTGTGGAATTTCCATACGAGTGTGGGGAATTTCCATACGCCCATGTGGATTCTCTGGAAACCTGATTTTCGGGCGGTTGTGAACAATAACTACTACAGTATATTGATACAATAATTTGCTATAGTACCTGCTACAGTACTCCACCAAAACACTCCCAATTCCACACTTTTCATCGAGGCAACATAAACGTGCACACGTTTATGCCGTAGATCGCAACTTTTCTTCAGCCAAAGGGCTCATTGGTGAAGATCTTGCTATCAATGCACAAGTCGAGATACGCAAATGTGACTGCCTTCGTGCCCTCTAACTCATTGTAATGACTTGAATATATGGAGGTTGGCACACATTCACGTATCTTAGAGCCCCACTTATGTCTTCGCGTTTGTTCCTTCCAAGATTCCACCAAATAGTGCGTTCACGATCTACTTTTGGCTTCTTTTCTTAATACTTAGCTTCACAACCCTACATGCACAAAAGAACACAAATACACATATATTAGTGCTTAAACCTGATAAAAGTAATGCTCATCGTAAGGAAAGAACATTTCACATTCTTAACACACAAGCACTTATCATTGTCTAAACATGCAATCCTATTTGACCGTAAAGGTTTCCAAGAATATACAAAACCCTGATTTCTCAGGCGAAGTGTAACTGAATAAATGCGGAGCTGATACAGACATCCACACAATAGCATTAACACTCTATGAAACCTTATTGTAGACTAATGAAATATCTTATGTAGATAATCTCTCCCTAAAGAGAGATTTTCTCTAATCTGAATGCAGAGCAGAAATGTGATTTCTCCTAAAATACACTTGATGAGTGCTTGTGTGATAAGAATATGAAGTGCTCTTTCTTTATGATGAGCATTACTTTTATCGGGTTTTAACGCTAATATGTGTATATTTATGTTACTTTTATGCAGATAGGGTTTTGAGGCCGAATATTAGAAAAAGAAGCCAATGTGGA
The DNA here is from genome assembly GCF_009730915.1 of Dioscorea cayenensis subsp. rotundata. NCBI lineage: Eukaryota > Viridiplantae > Streptophyta > Magnoliopsida > Dioscoreales > Dioscoreaceae > Dioscorea > Dioscorea cayenensis. The sequence goes on from NC_052486.1 coordinate 7,752,524, forward strand.
TCGTAAATGCACCAATTGGAGGAAATCTTGAGAAGGGTCAAACGCGAAGACATAAGTCAGGTTCAAGTTGCAAGAATGTATGCCAACCTCCTTGTACTCAAGTTAGCACTATGATTTGGAGGGGTACAAGGGCAGTCACATTCAAGCATTCCGGCTTGTGCATGTATAGCAAGATCTCCACCAACGTGTCCGTTATTGAAGAAGCAAAGTGATTTACGACGCAAATGTGTGCCCGTTTGCGTTACCTCGATGAAAGCATGGATTTCGGAGAGTTTCGAATCTGTACTGTAGCAGTGTACTGCAGCAAAACATTGTAGCATTTCACTGTAGCAGGTACTAGGCCGGACACCGATCCGGCGAGGTGTATCCTAGGCCGGACAAAGGGACCCTTGGATGAGTAGAGGACTCTCCACAAGACCATCGTTACAACTATTAAGGGGGTTTTCTATGGATTCTTTGCTTTTACATTTGATTTCATTGATTGTAATTAGCTCCACGGAGAGCTAAACCCCCTAGTGGGTACTTGGGTATTTGTGAACCCTAGGATGTATTCGTTTCATTGAACCTCTTTATTATGCTTTCAATTAATTGATGTTTTATTTGAGTTCCAATCTTGAATGCTTGATTGTATGAATACTCCCTTAGAGTGACACTAGGGTTGAGGTTCTTGTTGGTAACCCTTGTGAGTGAGTGACACACCACGAGAGTTAGACAAAGATAGATTGGAGAGGGTTGAGAGGGTGAGTCGAGAGGTAGCGGAGCGTCCCTTTTCCCCTATGGTGTGATTTATTCTACCTCCATTTCCTCAAGTTCTTTGCGGTCATAGTAGAGTGAACGGGCTAAAAAATGACCTTCCACTGGGGCTTAGTTGCGGGTGCAACGGAGTGAAGTGTTGAAGTGAATTTAGCACATAGGGCTTAATTATGGCTAGGGACCTTTCACCTCGACCAAAGGGTTAGGTCTACATCTAGGAAGAGAATTTATCACTTGGAATCCCTAGAACTCATTGCAATTCTATACGAGTGTGAGGTTAAGAGGTTATTCAATTTCTCCTCCGGGACATGTATAGAGTTAGGCATGGTTGACCTTAGATTTGGGACCATGTATTTAAAGATCTCCACGACTCATTATTACATCAGTTCGAAAGTATAATAGACGGTTCTTGCACTTGAAACGATTGTCCTAGGCGGAACAATATGCGGGTACCCCATTTATATCAATTACCTTACCTTCTCCTTTACTTGTGCTCTCTCTCTTGTTCTTTTACTTTTGTTATTTCACATCTTGAAACACATATCACTATTCATCTTTCACTTAGTTAAGAAACAATTTAAGTGTTTTTATTCCCTACTCCATATGGATACGATACCCCTATTCACCTGGGATTTATTACTTCGACACCCGTGCACTTGCATGTTACACGCATATTCGGTCGTGTCAACACTCCACATGATTGTAAAGAGCTCAGAAATTATCATCAATCCACTCAGAAGGATTGTGGGAGACAAGGTCTCCTAGATACCCTAACCAAAGGTGTACCCACTGTCCTCTCGAATTGTGGCAAGTCTATGCTAGATGGGAATTTCTTCTTGTCACATAGCAGTACAAAGCATGATAGCTAGGGCTTTCACCTTGTTGGCACTCAGGCATTCATTCACACAATTAGACTCAAATAGCTATGATTGTAAATAAGGAATCAATTAAAGCATCAAAGATCCAACAACCAAAGTCAAGAAAAATAAACCCTAGATTTCAACTATGCCCAAGCATATACAAATTAGCTTTCCATTAATGGAGGGCAAGTATTGAAGATACAAAGAATAGAGGAAAACATGAGATCCATGAAAATCCCCTGTTCAATCCCTAAGATGAAGAGTTGCCAAAGAAGCTTCTGTGCACACCGTCAAGATGAACTCGACGGCTACGATCTTCAACTCCCTTGAATGTAGGACCAAATCCATCTCCAAATTGCTCCTAAAGTGTTGGAGATTTGGCCCTTTTCTTCCTTAACCTCGCCTCCAAGAATCACCCAAAAAGAATAGAAAGATAGAATAGAGAATGCCCTAGAAATCCTTATAAGTTCTATTTATACCCGACTGCTTACGTGTATAAGGACTAGGCTATAAAAGATCTAGAGAAGATGATCCCAAGGCTTACAGGGTGACTTACGACCGTAAGCCCTATCCGTAAGATCTTTTATTTGTGTTACCATCCAGCTTGCTGCCATAAGCATTGGACCGTAAGCTTCACTATTTAGCTTTTTGCGACCACCCTTACACGCATATGCTATGGTTATAAGGTCCTCTAAATGGTCCTTATGAGCATATTTACGGGCATAAGCCTTGCCCATAAGGTCCTCTAACTTGGATCTGGATCCCTTTTATGGGCATAGGTATGCACGCAAGGTCTTCTTTAATTGATTTACGGCTTTAAGGATGACCGTAAGCTGCTCGTAAGCCACCTTGTTAGCCTTGTCCTTAATACAATGATTCCGAGAGAGCTCCAAACTCATCGTTTTGGATCCATAATGTTTCGTTTGGCTCTCCCTCATCTTTAAACACTGCCCTAAGCTTGTTTAATACAAAATACACTATATCTAGCTTCTCAACCTTTGGTATCTTCAGACTTTGTAAAAGTAACCCCTTTTTGTTTCCTAAGCACACACGGTTCATAAAAACCAACTTCTACATTCTTCAATTCTTGATTTTTCGCCTTGAAGATCAGCATCTTCATACCCTTCTCACTCATGTGGCCAAGTCTTTGGTGCCATGGAGTTGAAGGATCACCTCTACTAATAACTACATTAGCTTCAATTAGACACTCAACACAATAAACCAACACATCATCCACATCTTCAGTTGCTGTATTAACAAACTTATCTTCCTTCTTTCTAAGAGCTGAGCGAGCCGTGCACTGATTTCTAAACCGGCCAGTCTTCTGGCAATTGTAGCATGCTATATCCTTGGGTTTTTTAGTTTGACCCTACTTCTTTGATTTTGACCTACCACACCACTGCTTATGCCCTTTTCAATTTTTCTATCTTTACTTTCTATACCTAGCAAGGAACCTGATAGCTCTCCAGAATTTCTCCTCCAAATATCCTCTCTAAGGATCAAATCCCAAGTCTTTCAAAGATCAGCATAGCAGTCCTAGATGAACTACTAATGGTTGTAAATGTTCTTGACCAAATCTTAGGCAAAGAAGATAAATATTACAACAAAGCTTGACCATCGAATTTGATATCTACCTAGACCAATCTTGACAATATTGACTTAAATTCGTTTACATGATCTGTAACACAAGCACCTTTCTTTATCTTCGTGTTAACTAGTTGGGGAATCAAGAATACCATGTTTGAAGCAGATTGCTTTTCGTACATATTAGACAACACCTTGATCAAACCGTAGGTAGTCGTCTCCTCAATGATGTTACAAGAAACGTTCTTAGCCAGTGTCAATCAAACCACACCTAGAGCCTACCAATCCAATAATTCCCAATGTTTATAACTCATATGATCTGGCTTTTGACTTAACAAAGGTTCGTGCAACTTCTTCTGATATAGGCAATCTCCGATTTGTATCTTACAAAACTTAGGGGCTGTTTGGTTACCTGCAACTAGCTGTAAGTAGCGGTGATGTAACTGGTTTTTACATGTAAAATACTGTTTGGTTTCGTGTGAAATCAGTTTTACATGTAAAAAGTGTTGCAGTTTTCTGTACTTTTGCAGTATTTCAACTTACACCAAAATTTGCTGTAAGTTGAAATGCAGCAAAACATTTGAGTTAAAATCACCATTTTTCCACTCTCCACATTATGCATTAAAAAGAAATAAAAACTTATTGGGTAATCAGTTGTTAACATAATTAAATTTTTAGTTATTTAAGTTTAATTTAGTTTAATTTTTTATTTAAAATATACAAATTTATATTTAGTTTTAATTATGAAAATATTTTTTAATATAGAATTAAAGAATGCTACATAATTTTAATTTAATAAAGTTATCATTAAATTAATTAACTAATTATTTTTTACATTAGTGTTAATAGTTGATAGTGAGAGTTAAATTAATTATTTTAAATTAGTGTAATTAATTATTTTGAATTAGTGCTTAACTATTCAAGCTTCTCATTATTATTTGGCTTAGTTATTTAAGTTTATGATTATTATTTTTAAATGTAATCAATAATTTATTAAATTAATTAATTAATTCAAAAATTAAATGAAATGAAATTAATTATTTAAGTTTAAATTAATTTTTTGAAATGTATTAAATAATTAATAATAATACTGGATAATGGGGGTAATCTCACCCCCTTCACTTACATGGTGACCATATCTTTTTACTTAAATCAAACCAAACAAATAAAAACTAAATGCATCATTTTTAGTTACAGCAAACCAAACAACAATGATGTAAATTAAAATGCAGCATTTTCACTTACACTATAATTTCACCTACATGTAATTTCAGTTACAGACAACCAAATAAACCCTTAAAGGCACTACCATTGAACTTGTCCATTTTTATTTTCCCCACTTCATCCATTTCTCCTACTCGTCTAAGAATCTATCTCTGATACTAGTTGTTGAGGATCGAACAATGAGGAGTGGATCTAAAGGAATGACCAGAAAAAAAACTATCACATACAAAGAGATGAGCGTCTTTTACGTGGTTTGGTCAAGAAGACCTAGTCCATGGACGCACTAGTATCAATTCTTCACTCATACTTAGGGTTTACAATGACAGGGATGTTTATAGAGAGAAGAGTAAAATGAGTCAACAAATTTTCATGTCAGTCTGGGACTTAAATAACATTTTTCTTTCATGATCGTTGCCCCTAAAAAACCCACCAAGGCCCGCCGAGGCGTTTATACCTTTGGACTCCCACAAGAGACGTGATCATGTATCATTAGGGCATAAACAAGACTCAACATACTCAACACAAAGTTCCTTTGGTATGGATAGTCTATGCCTACAGACTCTAACAATTGCTAAAGATAAGGGTTAAATATAATAATATTTATACCAACAAAAGCATATCCACCCGTAAATGTTTGATTTATTCAAATAGTTATAACGTTACATTGGTATAGATAGTCTATAGATATAAAATTTGATAGTCACTATAGATAAGCATCAACATATGATAATATTTATACTAATGGAAAAATATGCGTGTTAGCAAATCTCTAATTTATTTTGACAGTTATTGACACATCCCCTTGCGAGTGCGTACTGCAAATGCACGGGTTGTTGAAGTAATAAAGTACCCTGGTGAGTGGGTAGTTGTATCCACAGGGAATAGTGCTCAGAAGCACAAGTATTGCTATTTAACTATAGTGAAGATGATTCCAGAGTAGTGTGAATTATATTAATGCTAATAGAAACAAAGTAAAGAAGAAAGAGATGCAATGAAATGATTGGAGAGGCAATCGATAGAAAATGGGGCACCCGTACATTGCTCACCCAAGGAGTATTGTTTCAAGTGCAAGACCAATCACTATGTCTCCTAACTGATGTTTAATGGGTCATTGAAATCCTAAGATACACGGTCCCAAACCTAAGGTCAACCGTAACTAACCCTTACACTATGCCCGGCAGAAAGGGATACTCTCGACGCCTCACACTGTGTGGAGTTGCATGAAGATTTGGGGACTCCAAGTGATAAACCCTATTCCCTAATATAGATCTAACCCTTTGGTCCAGGCGAAAGACCCTTAGTCACTATTAAGTCTAGGATTAAGGATTACTTCAACGCTTCACTCTGTTGCTTGCACAACTAAGCCCAAGCGGAGTTCATCTCTTAGCACTTCACTCTATCATTACCGTAAAGAATTCTTGGAATATGGAGGTAGGATAAATCACATTGAAAGGGAAAGGAGGGGGGGTGTTCAACTACCTCTCGACCCTCTCCAACCTAGCTTTGTCTATCTTCATGGTGTGGCACTCATCCACAAGGATTACTAAGATAGATTCTCAACTCTAGTGTCACTCTAAGTGAAAATCAATTCATCAAGAATCAAGGTTAGAACTAAATTAAAAACATCGATTAAAGAAACATAATAAAAAGTTAATGAAACAAAATCATCCTAGGGTTTACAAGTCCAAGCACCGACTAGGGGTTTAGCTTTCCATGAAGCGAGGTACAATCAATAGTGAAATCAAATATAAAAGCACGCAATCCATAAGTAAAACCCCCTTGTAGTGCGTATCGATGGTCTTGTAAAGTAGCCGCGTATTCTCCAATGGTTCCTTTGTCAAGCCTAGGACACACCTCGCCGAATTGATGCTGACGAAAGCTCTTCCAATAACTATCTTCCAAAGGAATGTGATGTTAAAGGCCGTAGAACCACTCCCAAGACTTAGCCAAAGCCTTTCCAAACCCTAGCCGCGAGTACCTCCAAAGGTGTGGAAAAGATGGGGAAAATATGAGAAAAGGATCCCCCAAAATGTCTGAAATCACGACTTAAATAGGGCTGGAATCGGGCATCCACACGGGCATGTGGAATTTCCACACGCCCTTGTGAATTCTCAGGAATTGAATTTCTGTGAGATGTGATCAGTAACTGCTACAGTAATTTTGCTACATTAATTTCTACAGTGCTTCTCCAAAATACTCCCGAATCCACACTTTTTATCGAGGCCACATGAATGGGCACATATTCATGCGGTAGATCGCATTGTGTTTTCAATAAAATCACATTTGACGAAGATCTTGCTAGTATCGCACAAGTCGGAACACATGAGTGTGACTGCCTTTGTGCCCTTCCAATTTGTATGTTCGCTCAAGAAAAATGGAGGTTGGCACACACTCACATGTCTTTAATCACAACTTGTGTCTTCACATTTGTTTACTCCAAGACTCATGAACAAATTGCATCCACGATCTACTTTTGGTTCATTTCTTCTACTATTGTCTCCACAACCCTATATGGACAAAAGAACACAAATATACATGCATAAGCGATAAAATCTGAGAAAAGTAATGCTCAATGTAAGAAAAGAATACTTCTTATTACTAATACACAAGCAATTATCAGTTATAAAGTGTTGTTAGTATAAATAAATTATTGCCATGGAATTTAGTCGTTGTTATAGAAAAGCGTTACTATATAATAATATTTATACCAATGGAAGTATATTCATCAGTAAAGGTCAGATTTATTCTGATAGTTATAAAGATCCATTGGTATTATTTGTCCATAGCTACATAATAATTACCATTCAGAAATGTTTGTAAATGGAATTTTTTTTGCAGTATATGTTAGTAAATATCACAAAATTATATAATACCATCAGAGGATGTGGAAGCAAGAATAAAATTGTGATATTATATAATTATTTTAATGAACACTCTATTTTAATTGAAATGTCTAGAAAATTACCTCTTGATATTTGAAAACTTTTCCTTTGATGTGTCGCATTTGTCACTCCGATTGTGAGAGCTTGTGGATTTTTTCTCACTAAAGAATTGATTGATTGGATCTAGGGATAGAAAGGAGTCATATTTATAGAGCCTTCATAAAACATAATAAACATTATTCAATTATGAAGTCCTATTCAAAATATGAACGTTCATAATATGATAAACATTATCATAGAAGTTCTATTAGAAATATGAATCTTAATGTAACTAAAACCACTTTTGTCTTTAAATCCTTATAATTTTATTTAACTATTCAACTCTATTAAATTTAAATCAAAATTTAAACTTAAGACAAAAACCCTAGACAAATTTACAATTTCACTCATCCCATGAAGTAAAATTATAAATTGATAATTTTACCCCTACACTTAAAACGTGATTGATTCTTTATCACTTTAAGCGTGACTCTCTAGGTTCGTTCCGATTGGCAATGGGAGGATACCAAAAGATGTGGGCGATACCTATTCAGCCCGTGGCCCCACATCGTAACCCAATTGAACACGAATGAGTAGATTATTATGAACCTTTCCGATTATGATTACCATATGTGTATAAACACTTCATTCTTGTATCCCAACAGAGTGAGAGCCATGGTAATTATAAAACTCACTGAACTCAATCGTATGTTAATAACCATAGTAGAGTAAAATTACTAAACTACCCTTCATGTCCCAAGCGATTAATTTGACTGCCTTGGCTAAGGTCTTCTAATCTTACATACTTATAATCACATAGGATACTAACTCATTTAATTCCAAGAGATCAAATTCCTTCTTGGTGATCACTCACAAGTGCTACTTGCCCAACATAGTCGTATTTTGAGGTTAGCCATACCAAAAGGTAAACTAAGCCTAATAACTTTAGTAACAAACTAGACATCAGAAATACAATTTGATCATGACACCTCAGATCGAAGGTCCACTCATATGATCATAACCAACAATCCCAATCATTGACTGTCCAAGAGTAAAAACCATGTGATTGGATTGTTGCGAGTCATGTTCAAATGCACCAATCCCAGTGATATATTTATAACATATGCTCGCACTATTCCATAGTGTTCAACTAGCATTCTTTGTCAAAGTATATGTCATACAAATCCTTTTGAGCCTTTAACACCTAATTAAAGTTTCTTCGATTTGTGAACTATTTAAATCTATAAGTACCAAAACCCTTCTAGTGCCCCTCCTCTTTATCCCACAAAGAGTAGAAGATTTAACTTAATGCACACAGACTATGATGCTCAAAACTAATTAAAATGACATCACAAGATTTATAAGAACATAAAAATAAATACCTAATAATAATAATAATAATAATAATGTATAATACAAATGAAACGCCCTAATACAAGTATCCTTGTTGTCATTCGAGGGCACAATCCTAATAGTATATGTCTAGGCAAAAATATCGGGAATATGATAGGTTTGTATGTGCTTAACTATTAGTTGAGTTAATCACTAATCATGTAGATATGATAGGTTTTTTACACCTAACCTAAAATTTTTATATGGATGCATATTTTATATTTTTGAAATATTTATTATTATAATCTCAAGTTTGAATTAATAGAATTGTTAAATATTTATAAATTTTTTTTTAAATTTCAATTCAGCAACTGTTAATTTTGTTTGTAGTTCCGCTACTGAGTATATGTATCTAATATTCACTTTTTCTGTAGATTATCATTATTGAAGTTTGGTTATTTGGTGAATAATAGATGGTAGGTAGTTCAATGGTAGACTATATTGAACTAGATTGTCATTTAATATCAAGTTAGCATGTAATGAGTATGATTCTCTTTATTATATCTATATATATATATATTGAACAAATAAGGTTTTAAAAGACCATCATAAAATTTCAATTGACCTTGAAGTGCCTACAAGTTTGCAAGTGACCTCAATGTTCCTTCTTTTAAAAAGAGTTCAAGAAGAGGACATCATATAGTTAATGCTAAAGGAAATGATCCTGTTACCCTTTTTATATGCTTGAATTATAAAGAAATTTATTGGCAATAAGGTAGTGTTTTGTAATACAACTTTAAATACCACATTCAAAAAAATATCTTTTGTTTGGTTTGAGGGATTTTAAAACACCAAAGTAAAACCAATTACTCCCACGGATGTATTTGGACTTACGTCCGAATTGGGTGTAAGTCGAAATCCCTGGAGTTGAAAATCCTTCACAGATTCTTATATATGTGTATATATGCATATGCATGTACATACGAATGTATATGCATACATATACATATACATATACTCATACATACATATATACATATAGATACACATATACATATGCATATACTTATATGTACATAGAAATATGTACATGTACATATACACATACACACATGCTAATATACACATATACACACATACATATATTTATACAAATATATATACATATATACATGTATACATACACATACACATATGCATATATATACACATACATATGCTTACACACACACACACACACACAGATATATATTTATATAAACATATATAGGAATAGTGTTTACATATATTTACATACATATACATATATACACTTCTACATATATACTTATATACATATGCATATATGCATATACACACACATACATATACTTATACAGTTATATATATACTCATATATATGTACACATATACATATAATTATACATATGTGTTTTCCAATTCAAGATTTACAAATCCTTCCAAACATACATAAAATCTTATAATACAGTACTTCCAAATACATCCAACCAAACACAAGATTTGACTGCACTGTTTTTTAAAAACTAAGTATTTCTAATTACATTGTAACTGAAAATCCACTACATTTACAATTAAATCCAACCAAACTCCACTTAAATGAAGTTTCTTTTAACATATAAATTATATTTATTCATAACTTGTTCATACTCATTCCTTTTTATTTGGTTGAGAATGACTAACTAGTTAATGCAATCAATCCTTGTTAGACCCATTAGATCATATAGTAGATGATAAATGCTTGAAAATGTTTATTTTATATATTATTTGTACCGCATTTAGCATAAGATTTTTCATGTTTAGCACCATACTAGTACAACAGTTCATTCTTTTGTTCATCATGGGCTTTTTATTTCATTTTAGGACTAAAGAAGCAAATATGAAGGTGTTTCAAAGCAAAACAAATCAACATGCTAAACCAGAGCACCATCACGACTCACAATGGCCATGGTGACATCTTACCAGAGCCGTTGTCCACTTCTATCAAGCCCGTAATTAAGCCGTGTCAGTGTGAAATCATAGAGAACAACACAAAAGTCATAACGGCCTCCACAACGGATGTTGTGAATCATAACGACCATAGCCTATCCACATAACACAAAGGAAGACTGTGCCAGAACATGACTTGTGGCCCAAGTAACATAACTTACTCACCGCGGCCTTCACTGCGGGCGTGGTGAGGTTGTGGCAGACTTGGGATACAAATACCCCTAGGTTTTACAAGCAAAGTGGGATTTTTTTTTTTGCCGAATTGAGTAGAGGCCGCCGGATTTCTGGAGTCCTTTGCGGCTGGAGATGACTTTCATCAAGGTTTTAGCAGATTCTGACAAGTTTCTCAAGAGGAAGTTAATGAGCATCCAAAAGTGGATGACGTGCGAAGAGATTCAGCCCCATCTTGACAATTTGGGATCCTCTCGACCTCAACTATCAGAGATCTATTGAAGGGAGTTAGTTTAGGAATTCTTTATTATTTGTATCTTGGATCTTGCATTATTAAAATCTTTATTCTTGATCCATAGGACCTCAATTTTAGGGGAATTGTATGTTTAGGTGCCTTGACTATTCCTTCCAAACCTTTAATGATAATTTAATTAATCTTTCTAGTTAATTGTGATTTAATGCATGATTGTTTTAATGTTATTTTATTGATGTTGTAAAGAAGAGATTTACACACATTAGAACACACATGCTTTGTTAGATCTATGCATGCACTAAGAGATTAGGTATTGCTATATTTCTGGATTAGGGTTTGATTTAGCCCTTTTAGGTGAGTTCTTGATCTTAAGGCAAACATAGGAGGCTATGGTAGAAGAGATTTTATCTTAAGTTTCTAGTGCTTCAGACTTGGTTGGCAGGAGATCAGGACAAGGAGGCCTCTAAATTCCCCTAGTTCAGCATTAAAGCATTGATAGGGACACAAGTATATGTGTAGATCACCTAATAATAGTGTACATAAAGCAGAGTACCGGTCCACAGGGAAGAGAGTGAGTAATGATACCCCCTTGCTTATCCACAAGTGCAATGGTTGTATGAAGTAGTAAAGTGTACCGAATGGGATCAGGTAGTCGAATCCACAGTGACTGGAATAGCTCTCGATACTTGTTTGTTTCCTAATATCTAGCCAGTTCAAAGATTATAGATGATGCAATTAACACTACTAAAGAATAAAATAAGAAAAGAGAAGAGAAGAGTCAGGGTTTGGGTTAAGAAGATAGCGATGAAAAGGACAGTACCCTAGATTAATCCCCTTGACAAATGCAATGACTAGGTAATAATTCAAGAGCTTACTCTTAGATTGCTGTAAATACCTGTGGAGGGTTTGGAAATGTACATCCCCACTTGGTTGTGATCCCCCAAGTGCACGAGTCTTCGAGTAATACCTCTCGCGCAAGCACGAGAGGGTCGTATTCCCTGGGGCCCGAGAAGCTACTCTTACTTCCTCTTTGCATGTTGTTTTACCTACAACTTTGAGTGGTGCAATGAAATTACAAAGTAACAAATAAAACTCTACTAGAATGTCTACGGCAAAGGTAAATTACGGGTGATAATCAAGGATGGAAAGTGGTTACGGATGAGGTTTCCCATCGGGGCTACTAAAGTGCGAAGGATGCTACAACTATCATGCAAATGGTAGTTTGGACCGAGAAAATCCAAAGTTAGGTCAACCCGATAATCATGGCAATGAACCCCTAATCCGGTAGGAGTATTGATAGGAATTTCTTCTGACCGAATCCTCCTACGATTGCAATGAGGGTGATGGATTTCTCAATTTAGTGTCAGAACACAAACTAGGAACAACCCTAAAGTTGGAGGGGTACAAAATACCCGATGGTCATGACATATTCGTACATGTATCCCTTCCAAGCTTGGTGTGTCTAATACAAGGGAGATGGTCACACCTCATCAAACCCTTTTCAGGACAATAGAGTGAACCTCATCTTGTGGTCTTCATTTATAAATCGTGGCTCATCAACAGGAGGTGGATGCTTCCTTGTTGCTCATTTTGAGGCTACTTTCTTGACCCGCATACCTACAAGACAAAGGGTGCATCATCAAACCAAGATAAAAGGGAGTAATACACAATGGAATGAAGAAATTGTGAAAAATGGCTAGTGCTACAGTAAAACCGATTGATTTTGGCAAGAGTTATCATTGTGAAAGTGGCCTAGAAAATTTACAAACATCTGGAATCATTCCACCAATGGTTTAGCAAGCAAAGAGATATAAAAACCCAAAGATTCCACCCACAAACAACCAAGAAAACCCATGAGAATAGAGTGAAGGAACACAAACCTTGCCCTAGAGGAGAAATGTGAAGAAGAAGAAGAAATAGTGTGAGAGAGAGAAGGGTGGTGGCCCTTTAAAGGCCATCACCTGTGCCTTACGGGCAAGCTTGCGGGTGCAAGCTTGCCTGTGAGGCCCTACTAGTTTGCTTACAGGCAAGCTTGCGCCTGTAAGATTGCCCACGAGTGTTCACTGACATGCTCACCGGAAAGCTTGCCCATGAATCCTCACTGACTTGCATACGGGCTTCTACACGATCAATAAATGGGCATTTTCTAGTTTTCTTCAAGTTTTCCTCCTAACGACCACAAAAATGATCAAAACAAAGCTGATTTCAACGTACAAACAATTAAGAAATAATCTTTAATGCACCAAGACAAAGAATAACTCAAAGGCTCACAACATGCATGCAATAACATGAGTAAAAGAGTTAAGAAAAATGATGGAAAACACTATTACAATACAATCATAACAAAAGAACACTTACTAAAAAACACACAAGGAGTATGGAAACAAGAATGCAATGAGTTTAGAAGCTTGGGTTGCCTCCCAAGAAACACTTGTTTAACGTCATTAGCTCGACGAACTTTCTCTTACCTTCATGGTGCGATGAATGGGGGAGAGTTACCTCTAACTTTTGGTGTGTTGCCACACGGGAAGTTCATCGAGAGACATGAAAAAATTTGAAACTTACCTTGGCCCTCGAAGTATAAACAATCTATCTCTCGAGGTGGCAACTTAGTGATGTTCATGCTCTTCTTTAATTTTTCATTTGTTTTCCTCCACATTTTCTTCAAAGTTTTCTTTTTCTTGCCATGAGATGGTAAATCATTTTCTACTTGGTTCACTTGTTGTTTCGGTTGAAGAGTAGAGGTTTATTCTTCAACTTCCTTGACTTCTATCTTATCCAAATACTCATCCAAAAGGTTTAATGCCAAGACCTCCTGCACACAATCAGAAATAATCAAGTCAGTCTCATCGGTGAAATACAACATGTCATCATGGTCTAGTGTGTGCTTCATAACATCTGGAAGAGTGAAGACCACTTGTTCTTGCCCTACTCTCAACATCATCTTTCCTCCCTTTGCATCAATCAAAACACTTGAAGTATTGAGGAATAGATGCCTGAGGATCAAAGGGACTTCGACATCGTCATCCACATCAAGGATCATGAAGTCCACCAGAATAATGACTTTATTAACTTTCATGAGCACATTCTCAACCACTCCTAGGGGTTTTCTCACTGAATGATTTGCTAGATGTAGGGTCATCCTTATAGGCCTCAGATCCTCTAACCCTAGCTTTAGGAACAAATTATAGGGCATCACATTTATACTAGCCCCTGAATCTTCCAGAACGTTCTCTTATATTCCTTCCCAAATCACACAAGGAATGATAAAACTGTTGGGATTAGTCAATTTTTTCTGTAATTTTTTATGAATCACTGCCGACCAATTTCTGGAAAGATTCATTGTTTCCAAGTCTTCTAATTTCCTCTTGTTGGTGAGGAGATATTTCATGAACTTTAAATACTTGGGCATTTATGAAAGGGCTTCGACAAGGGGAATGGTTATGTGAAGTTTCTTGAAGATGTTAAGGACTTCTTGAATTGAGTGATAAGTGCTTGTGTATAAGTAATACGAAGTATTTTTTTCTTCCATTGAGCATCATTTTTATCAGATTTTATCTCTTATTCGTGTGTATTTGTGTTCTTTTGTGCATGTAAGGTTGTGGAGACAAAGTTGGATGAAAGAAAGCAAAAGTAGATCGTGGACATGATTGCGATGAAGTTCTTGAACTGAACAAAGATGAAGACACAAGTTGTGCTCAAAGTCATGAGGATGTGTGCCAACCTCCATTATTCTCAAGAAAATACACAAAATGGAGGGGTAGAAAGGCAGTCACACTCATTTGTTCCGACTCATGCAAAATTAGAAAGAGCTCCGTCAATGTGGTTTCATTGAAGACACGACGTGATCTACCGCATGGATGTGTGCCCATTCATGTGGTCTTGATGAAAAGAGTCGATTCGGGAGCATTTTGGTGAAGTATTGTTGCAGTTTACTGTAGTAAAACTACTGTAGTAGCTACTGTTCATAGCTCACAGAAAACTAATTTTTGGAAATCCACATGACCGTGTGGAAATTCCGCTCACCGGTGTGGATGCCTGATTCTGGCCCCTATAAATACTGCTTTTTGAGGAGTCTTGAAGAATCCTTTTCTCTTCTTTTGCCCATCTTTGGAGGCATTCGTGGCTAGGGTTTGGGGAGGCTTTGTGTAGGTTTTTGGAGTGGTTTCTATGGCTTTTGACATCACGTTCCTTTCAAAGAAAGTTATTGGGGAGCTTTCATCGTCATCGATTCAGCGAAGTGTGCCCTATGCTTGATAAGGGAAGCTTTGGAGAAGACGAGGTGGTTCCACAAGACCATCGATACGTACTACAAGGTGGTTTTATCTATTGATTGCTTGCATTTACTTTCGATTTAATTATTGATTTTGTATAGCTACATGGAGAGCTAAACTCCTAGTGAATGCTTGGACTTGTAAGCCCTAGGATGTTTTTGTTTCATTGACTTTTATTATGCTTCTTTACTTGATGTTTTAATTGAGATTCAACCTTGAATGCTTGTTGTGTTGATTTTCCCTTAAAGTGACACTAGGGTTGAGAATCCCTCTTGGTAATCCTTGTGGATGAGTGACACTCCATTAGGATTAGACAAAGCAATGTTGAAGAGGGGCAAGAGGGTGAGTTGAGAGGTAGCGGAACGCTCCCTTTCCCTTCTGACATGATTTATCCTACCTCCACATTCCAAGAGTTCTTTGCGGTCATGATAGAGTGAAGTGCTAAGAGACAAACTCCACTGGGGCTTAGTTGCGCAAGCAATAGAGTGAAGTATTGAAGTAATCCTTAGTACTAGGGCTTAAGTGTGACTAGGGGTTTTTTATCTGGACCAAAGGGTTAGATGTATATTAGGGAATAGGGTTTATCACTTGGAATCCCTAGAGCTTTAAGCAACTCTACACAGTGTGAGGCATCGAGAGCATCCCTTTCCAAGGGGGCATAGTGTAGGGTTAGTCTCGGTTGACCTTAGGTTTGGGACAGTGTGTCTTTGGATGTCCATAATTCATTAAACTTCAGTTAGGAGGCATAATAATTAGTCTTGCACTTGAACTAATAGTCCTAGGGTGAGTTTCCTTACTCCTATTGAGTTTTCTTTCTCTTTTCTTTATTTCATTTTGATATTGTTCACTCAAATCACAAATTGTTTCACTTGATAGCTAAATAGCATCACTACTTGCTTCCTAATAACTATTCCCTATGGATACGACTACTTACTCACCGTGATACTTTATTACTTTGACAACCCATGCACTTGCAGTACACAAACGCAAGGGGTGTGTCATTAAACATCTTCTTTATCTTGCTTAAGCCTTGTCGGGTATGGCACTGAAGGCTTGTTTTTAGGGGCCTTTGAAACTAGAGGTTGGAGACATGTTTCATCTTGCTTTGCCCCACTCTTTTCACTCACATTTTTAGTTGGGCTTGGGTCTTCCTGAATGGCTACCCTCTCATTTAAAGCACTTAGGCTCTCCTTAACCCTCGTCTTCAATTGCTTCTGGCTCCCCAGTGTAATGGTTTCCAAGTGTTCCTGCGGATTGTTTTTAGTGTTGCTTGGTAAGCTACCTGGGGAACGTTAAGAAGTTTCTTTAGCAAGCTATCCAACTTGGGGTTCAAGTGATTGAGTGGAACCTTGGACATTTCTTAACACTATGCCAAACTCATCATGAATTTGGCTAGAATGTCTTTAGTGGTGTACATTCTTTCTTGTTATGGAAGAGCTTGATACTGATTTCCTTGAGGTGGTGGAGGCATTTGTTGTGGTTGGACTTATTTCAAGAAAGATTTGGGTGGTTCTTCCATCCCGGGTTATAGGTGTTGCCATAAGGATTTCCCGGTCCTCTTGGTCCTCCACTGACATAGTCTACTGTCTCAACTAGTGTCAGAGAAGTAACAAGAATGGACCATTGCATTGTTGCGTGCCCGGCACCTCATGTCTAACATGACATAACTGCTCCAGAATTCGGGCTTGAACCCATCACGAAGTGATCAAGTCTTTTTGCCAATGCATCAAACTTTGTAGCAAGAGTGGTGTTATCATTCACTTCATAAATACCCGCCGCCCTTGGCACCTTCTGTCATGTGCTCCAATGACACTCATTATTTTCCATGTCTTCAATGAGTTTTTCGGCATCTTTGGGGTATTTATTGCTTAAGGAACCTCCTACCACGGTATGATTAAACTGTCGAGTTTGGTAATTTAGACCATTGTATAGCATTTGTACTCTCATCCATGAAGAGAAACCATGGTGCGGACATTTGGTTAAAAGGTCTTTGAACCTCTCATGGGCCTCAAAGAGTGTTTCTAAATCACCTTGTTTGAAAGAAGAAATTTCTTGTCTTAACCTGGTTGCCTCGATTGGCGGGAAATACCTAGCAAGGAACTTCTCACCATATCTTTCCATGCGGTGATAGATCCAGGAGCTAAAGAAGTAAGCCATCTATATGCAGCTTCTTTCAAACTGAATGGAAACAACCTCAATCTAATGGCATCATCTGAGATTATGTTAATTTTGAAGTTGGAGCAAATTTGAAGAAAGCGAGATAGGTGAGCATGGGGATCTTCATCGGTCAGATCATCAAATTACATTGAATTCCGTACCATCCTAATTGTGTTTGCTTTAATTTCAAACTTATTTTCTAGCACAGTTGGGTGCTTACACACTGAACACTTCACCGTTGAATTGTGGCCTCTCATAGTCAGATAAAGTTCTTCTAGGCTAGGTAATAACTAAAGGTTCACTAGATTCAACATGCATTTCTTGTTGTCTTGAACTCTCGGCCCCTTCTCTTAACCTTTGATGCAAAGTCCTCTCAATGTCATTGTCGGGTACTACTAAGTTTGCTTGACTTCCACATGTCATAAGATGGGCACTTTGTACAATATTTATAGCCAAAAGTCAAGAATTAAAAATTTAAAAGATAGTAAGGAAAGAAGTAAGAAAATGAAGATATATGTACACAAACAATAAACAAAAACAAGTAAACAAATAAACAAAACCATGGTCAATTGAACAAGCTCTAAGTTTTTTGAGTATTCCAAGTAGTTCCCCGGCAATGGCGCCAAAAACTTGGCTGTGATCCCGCAAGTGCATGGGTCTTCAAGTAATACCTCTCGTGCAAGCACGAGAGGGTCGCATTCCCTGGGGCTCGAGAAGCTACTCTTACTTCATCTTTGCATGTTGTTTAACCTGCAACTTCGAGTGGTGCAATGGAATTACAAAGTAACAAATAAAACTCTACTAGAATGTCTATAGCGAAGGCAAATTACGAGTGATAATCAAGGAGGGAAAGTGGTCACCGATGAGGATCCCCTCGGGGTTACTAAAGTGCGAAGGATGCTACAACTATCATACAAATGGTAGTTTGGACCGAGAAAATCAAAAGTTAGGTCAACCCGATGATCACGACGATGAACCCCTAATCCGATACGAGTATTGATATGAAATTTCTTCTGACCAAATCCTCCTATGATTGCAATGAGGGTGATGGATTTCTCAATTTAGTGTCAGAACACAAACTAGGAACAACCATAAAGTTGGAGGGGTACAAAATACCTGTGGTCACGGCATATTCGTATATGTATCCCTTCTAAGCTTAGTGTGTCTAATACAAGAGCGATGGTCACGCAACCTAGTATAGCCAAGAAATTGATACAGAGTTCTCATGCATACTAATACATCAAAGTACACCAAACATGGATCACAAATATACCAAATGCAACAAATAAGTTAAAGCATCCAATCTACACAAGTACACCCAAAGGTTCACCTACATCCTGTAACCTTAAGGGTTTAGTTGTCCATACAAGCAAAATACATAATCAAGTTCATGAAAATAACTAAATAAAGCATAGCAAACTTCCTCAAAAGATCGGAGGCTGAATGATGCTTGGAATCCCTTGTAGAAGTGCGTCCAAAGACCCCACTCTAGGGGTGGCTTCCCTTGTGTCTTCAACCTCCTCTAAATGTGGTTCTAGGAGTAGATCTTGCCAAATCACGCACTCCTGATCAAATTCCATCTCGGAGATGCCCTCTCTTACCTTCTTCTACATCAGATCGAAGGTGGTGGTGATGAGCTCCAAGAGCAAGGCTTTCTCCCTTCTCAGAGATGTCCTAAAACCCTCTTTAAAGGCTAATCTCAGGATAGCTTGCGGCCTAGCTCATAGTTAGTAAATAGGCAGTGAGGATCCTCAAAATTTTGCCAAATTTCTAGTAAGATGCTATAGTGATTGCTAGAGTGACTTCTACAGTAAACTGCTGCAGTGCAGTTCTTCAGTCGGCTTGGGGTCATCTTTACGACCTTTGAGGTTGCTGTGAGGAATTCCAGACTTAGCGTTTTTCATCAAATATTCATGCTTCAGGCTGCTACATTACTACTACAGTAGTGGGCTCTAAAACACCATTTTTGGTGTTGATTTCTTCTTGAATTGTATTGTCGAGCTCACCTAGGCTTCTTTTATGACTACAGGCTCGGAGCAGACAACCCCTTCCCTAATGTGTGGCTTAGCTTGACAAGTAAAGATTACTCTATAGACATCAAGCCAATCTAGGGTTGAATAGCAACTTAAATTGTAATGGAAACCTAATGTGAAAACTAGCAACGAAAATCAGCGCTTAAGCTTCTATCGGCAATCCCCACATTAAGCTAGCAACATACAAGCATTAAGGCAATCAACACAAATAAGGATAACAATATGAACAAATCACAAGGAAACTGAAGAATCAATATCTCTAAAATCAAAGCATTAGAAGTCAAGATTCATAATTTAGGGCACCGAAAGATGGTTAGCTCCTCATAGTTTTACAGTTAAGAAGGGCAAAACAAGTAGAGAAATAAAAATTGTCCATTAAACTCCCTTCTTGCTTCATAATTGCTTCAGAGGAAGCTTGACAATAGTCATTGTTGTCGATTCTCCATTTTAACTTATCTTTCCTCTAGATATCTCCCTAGATGATGCTCTCTATTCCCCTAGCTGTGCCTCCAAAAGATAGAAGAAGAACTCCTTGAAATTTAATTTTAGGGTTTAAATAACCATTTCTTGATGCAAGCACGCTCGTGCTGATAACCATGCTAATGACCTTGCTCAAATCCAAATCTTGGGAAATAGTCTCGGTGCGATTCCAGTGAAACGCATGGGGGTAAGCCCGCCCGTGCTTATCGACCATGCTTCCCCAGCACGATGGTGCTAGGAGCACATGACTAAGTTTCTGATGACTTTCTAGTAAAACACACGGGGGTAAGCATGTTGGTGCTTACCAATCATGCTCCCTCAGCACGAGGGTGCTTGGAGCAGTGAAAATGGTGCTTCCAGTTCTTTGCAGGTGCCATTAAATTGCACAGGGCTAAGCACGCCCGTACTTCCGATTGTGCTTCCTAGCATGAGTGTGCTTTTGACCCTACTTATCCTGAAACTTGTATTCTAATGCAGTTTTGCATCAAAATTCATCTATAATCATTCCTTTTGGTCAGAAACCTAATTATCTACACATATTTGCAAACATCCACAAATAGCATCGATTTATGACTAAATCATGCTAACATGACAAATAAAATGCATATTAGGGTATAAGAAATAGCTATATAAAATGCACTCATCAAATACTCCCACACTTAAACTTTTGCTTGTCCTCAAGAAAAAACACTCAGCTCCCAAGAAAATAATAATGATTTCATGACTTTAATTCTCATAAAAGATAGGGAATTCACAGACAACCAGGGGACATTAGAGATTAGAGCATAAACAGTTGATTCCTTAAGCAAAAGACTCACCCAAACTTCATACTCACCGTGTGTGTGTGCATTTACCCTAGGTATGTGCCCCATGTTCCTTAGCAAAGAAAACTAGCCCAAAAGACCTTATTTTGACTAAAACTAAGTTGGTAGTAGCTTTAAACTCCCTAGAGGTAGCTCTTTCTCTCGGTATGTCATCAAGTGAACAATGGTTAAGCCCAAGATCTGACTACTCAAAGGGTGTCTTTCACACTTCACAAGGAGATAGCTCTTTCTACCATCTATTGCACAACTAACAACAAAACATTGGTAGGGCATTCAATTAAATCTAACTTTCTGAAAGCTAAAATAACAAGCAATTAACTCTCTTTTTTTTATCACAAATTGTCTACAAGCTACAATCCTTCCTAATATACAAGAATTCCCATAGCTAGGGTAATGAATGAACTGAAAATGGGTCTTTGAAGCAAAGGTGAGTCAACAATTTAAACAACAATGTACACTAGCTCTAATGTCACCCTTAGTCATATGAATCCCTAACAAGAAGTCATAGATCATCCTAAGTTATGCATCATCACAATGAATACAAAGATAACTCTCCCTCGCACTTGAACATTACATTGCCCTCAATGTACAACATTCAAGCACACACCAAATGAAAGAAGATAATAAAGAAAATTGAGGAGAGTTATTAGGGATTCCTTTAACACTGAGAGTGATGATGCCACTCTCAATGTGAACAACACACTAATTCCAAATATGGCATACATCCTGTGAAGTAAGAAAGATACAACGTGAAGCTCAATACACAAGAAAATAAACTTAAATAGTAAGATAAACAGTTTAGTAGGGGGCTCCCCTTGCTAACTGTGAAAAATAAAGTACAAGTCCAAAAAAAAACAAAACAGAAATACAAAGTCCAACGGAAAATAAAACTGAAATAAAAGATAAATAGTCAGATGCTACTCAATCAGACTTGGACTCAGTGGCCTTAGGGTCATCTGAACTAGACTCAGACTCAGTCAGTGGTATCTCTTGACTCAACTAAATAACCAATGAAATTTGAGGTATCCACACCGATGTTGCGCGAGAGTGAGGGAAATATGGAAGAGGAGGCTTCATAATAATCAATAATCCTCTGGAAACTTTGAATCAATTATCTCCAGAAAGGGGTGTCATCAAAGGAACTAGAATCTGTAGTGAATGATTTAGGTGTTGGAATCACGCTACCCGACTGGGTTACAGGGATAACATCAACAAAATGATGATTAGTGGTAGAAGACATTTTCAATAGCCTCATTGCCTTTATGGTACGAGTAGTGATTGGTTTGAATCCCCTGACAATAGTTGGTTGATCTATGGATGCCAAGATGTTCAATCCCCAGGCTAGCCATGTGATATAGGATCCAACAGAAATGATGCCAGCACTATCGGTCTTTGCTTGACTATGCAAAGTAGTAGCTAAAACATAATCCAAATGTAAAGGAATGCCCTCTACCATGCTAATCAAACATTAAAAATCCCTATAAGTTGTAACCCCCGTACTAGCACCTCCACTAATAATCGATCTGCTCAGTAATGAATGAATAATATGAAGGCCTAGAGATCAGAGAGTAGAGGCATTGGAAAAATGAGGGTTGAACAACATATCATTACTGCATAAATGGATCCATTTCGGTAATGTTGGTACACTCAGGAGTGGGAGATTAGAATACTCTGCCGTTCTAGTGAATTCTTCATTGTAAAACCCCGTTTAGATTGCAAATTCAGTGTAACTCATGGCATAACGTTTCCCCAAAAGTTAAAAACTGAGTGCATCAGGCCTATGCCAAGAAACCTCCCGTTTATTTTTTCGAAGGTGGCCAAAACTTCCAGAGTTAGCTTACGGTAAGCGGGATCAGTTATATCAAAAATTCAAAACCATGAACCCACGTTAAGTTTTGTTGCACTTATTCCACTAAGTTATCTTCCTTCAATGCTTTCCAATCAATAGTGCGTATACACCCAAGTACATGTTTAGGGAATATAGATAATGTTCCCTATAAATCAGAGCTTTGAACGATAGTTGAGCGGAAGGAATTTCTGCCCTCTCTTAGTGACATGGAATTTTTTATTTAGGACCATTGTTGGTCTTATTTCTGGGCATGATGACCTGATCTGCACAAGAATAGCATGGGCGTGCTTCAAAGGAGCATGGCTATGCTTAACAAGCTCAACCTTGCCGCCTTCATAACGGGAAAGTGAAAGAGCGGCCATAATCCACACAATGATATATAGAAATGAGAAGATGTGAGCGAATCAGGCAAAGGAAAATAAAAAACAAGAAACCTGGAACTTCAATATTGAAACCTAATAAAACCCCCTGCGTGTGACCTGCAAGTGCATGGGTTTGTCGAGTAATAAATCCCAGGTGAGTGGGGTATCGTATTCAAAGGGAGTAGGGAATAAAAATACATAAATTGCTACTTAACCACGTGAAAGTGAACAATAATAGTATCGATAAAATGTAATGAAAACAAAGATAAAAAAAGAAACAAGAATTAGAGGCAAAACTAAGTGAGAGGTAAGGCAATTGATAGAAGTGGGGTACTTGGGCAATGGTCCCCCTAGGATTAATGTTTCAAGTGCAAGACCAAATATTATGCTTCCTAATCAATGCTCAATGAGTCATGGAAATCCTTAAGCACACGGTCCCAAATCTAAGGTCAACCGTGACTAACTCTATACTATGTCCAAGCGAAAAAATCGCTCAGTCTCAATACCTCACACTGTGTAAAGTTGCATGGAGTTCTAGGAAATCCAAGTGATAAACCCTCTTCCTATGTATAGACCTAACCCTTTTGTCCAGGAAAAAGACCCCTAGTCACATCTAAGCCCCAGACACTAGAGTCACTTCAACGCTTCACTCTGTTGCTCATGCAACTAAGCCCTAGCGGAGTTCATCCTCTAGAACTTCACTCTATTGTGACAATGATAAGTGTCTAAATGTAGATGTTTTCATGTATATATCATATTCACTTTGTATGTATTTTGTGAGGTTTGATGCCTGTTTTGCGCTTAATCGTCTATTATTTTCTTTGTAGGGCATAAGGAAGCCATGGACAACAAGAAGATATCATTTGGGCGAAAAGAGAAGAAAACAAGAATTTCATACTACCCCCATACTACCCAGTATGGGGGCCGTATGCACTCTAGCAGCAGATTGATTTGGAGTGTCTGCCCAGATTTCCATCCTACCCAGTATGGGGGCCGTATGCACCCCGTATGGATCGTGAATCTATGGTTTTTGGGTGCTATACGACCCTCATACGACCCCCTATACGACCCGTATGCCTTGGGGAGGTATAAATACCAACTTTTATGGCAGAAAAGGGGTCTTTTTGGCTGGACCTTTTCTTGGCCAACTTTGGGGAGATCACTTGGGAGATTTTGGGTGACCTTGTGAAGGAGAAGAAGGGCAAAGAAGCTAGAAGATCAATCAAGCCCAAGGTCCAAGACTCTCAAGGCAAGAAGGCAACATCATTCAAGGGGAGATCTACCACGATTTGAAGGAAGGAGACCCGCGGCTAGAGGAAGCGTCATTTGGCACTCCTTTGGCGGGGAAAGCGTCATTCTTCTCCTCCTCGTTCACCATTTCATATAGGGAGTGTCATTTATGCTTTCGTTTCATGTTTTGCTTGTTTGTATTGCTTGTTGTGGGATGATGACACACTAGACCCCCAAGGCCACCGGGTGTTGGTGAACCATGGGGGGTTTTATCATGTATGTTAGATGATAACTTGTTAATTCCATGCTTGGGTAATTTTGAGATTTAATCCATTGTTTTCATGCTATGTGCTACTCTAAGGAAAAATCTGTAGCTCTTTTATGATTGATGCATGTAGATGTGACTTGCTCGCATGTATTAGATCATGAATGGATTAGAAGGGGATACTTGTATCATCACACCGAGAAATCGGGTGTTTGGTAGCCCTCCATGTAGGTTTAATCCGAAGAAGAGTAGGTTTAATCCTAAGTGAGATTTTCTCGTACTCAATGCAATCGTAGGAATGTAGATTTGGAAGAAATTCCTATCTATGTTCGTATGGGATTAGGGTTCAATCGCCGAGAAATTGGGGTTGTTCTAATCTTGGAATCTCATGGTCCATTTTACCCTTGCATCTTTAGATCATCATCCATGTTGCATGATAACCCCTCAAGGGGATCCACATCGATAGGCCTTTGCATTATATTGAATTTCTTGCTTGCTCATTGCTTGTGCTCTCTAATTTGTTCATAACCTTGTTTTAGTTTTAATTGCTTTTAGTAGAGTAAAAATCCATCATTTGAGATCTTAGGCTAGATAATAGCTCGAGAAGGAATAATAGGAGATCCTTAGCCCCGTGGAATACGATCCTCGCGTCTTCACACGAGGTATTACTTGGCGATCCCGTACACTTGCGGGGAAGCAATCAGACAGCAAAGAACTCAAGAAAATGGAGGTAGGATAAATCACACTGGAGGAGAAAGGGGATGCTCCACTATCTCTCGACTCACCCTTTCAACCCTCTCTAATAAAGCATTATCTAACCCTCATAGTGTGTCACTCATCTACAATGGTTACCAAGATGGACTCTCAACCCTAGTGTCACTCTAGGGAAGAAATCATTCCACAAGCACTCAAGATTGGAACTCAATTGAAACATCAATTAAGGAAAGAATAATAAAAGATCAATGAAACAATAATATCCTAAGGTTTATAAAATCCAAGTACCCACTAGGGGGTTTAGCTCTCCATAGAGCACAATACAATCAACAATGAAAATCAAAAGTAAAAACAAGTGTTCCATAAGAAAACCCACTCGTTAGTTGTGTCGAAGGTATTGTGGAGAAGCCAAGTCTTCTCCAAAGGTCCCCTTGTCCGGCCTAGGGCACACCTCGCCGGATCTTTACCGATGAAAGCTCTCCTAATAACCTTCTTCCAAGTGAATCACGGTGTCGAATCCCTCAATGCACTCCAAAGATTTGCCAAAAGCATCTCCAAACCCTAGCTGATGGCCTCCAGAATGATGGAGAAAAGTGGAAGAGAACAGGGAAAAAGATCCCAAAATCAGGCTGAATCGCGGCTTAAATAGGGTTGGAATCGGGTATCCACACGCCCCTATTGATCTGCCACACGGGCCTGTGGAATTTCCACACGGGCATGGGGAATTTCCACACGCCCGTGTGGATTCTCTGGAAATCCTGTTTTCGGCCGGGTGTGAACAGTAACTGCTATAGTACTTGCTATAGTATTCCGCCGCAGTAACCTGCTACAATACTAGTCCAAAACACTCCTAATTCCACACTTTTCATCGAGGCAACATAAACAGGCACACGTTTATGCCATAGATCACAACTCTTCTTTAATCAAAGCCTTCGTTGGTGAAGATCTTGTTATCAATGCACAAGTCGGGATACGCAAATGTGACTGCTTTGTACCCCTTCAACTCATTGTAATGACTTGAATTCATGGAGGTTGGCACACATTCACATATTCTGGAGTCCCACTTGTGTCTTCGCATTTGTTCCTTCCAAGATTCCACCAAATAATGCGTTTACGATCTAGTTTTGGCTTCTTTTCTCAATACTTAGCTTCACACCCTACATACGCAAAAGAACACAAATACACATTTATTAATGCTTAAATCTGCTTAAAGTAATGCTCATCATAAGGAAAGAACACTTCACATTCTTATCACACAAGCACTTATCAAAACCCTAGGAGACAAGAGAAAACTACCCTTTTTTTGTAACCCTAACGCTCGAAGAGATAACATGAGTCCGTTTAATGAAAAACACCAAGCATGGTTGTACTTGAAACTGTTCTTGACACCGTGCTTTTTACAAGAAAAATGTGGACACATCAGAAAATTAAGCACGACCCTGCAAGGAGCAGCTAGACCGTGCTTGTACAAGCTCAAAATTTCTAGTTCCTATAAAACACAAAGTCATAAGCATAACCATGCTTGCCTAAAAAAACATAGAGAAACTGTAGAATAACAAAATTGTGCTCCCAAACCCCCACCAATCTTAAAAGTGACACCTTGGATCAAAAAATAAAGGCACTTGAGAGCCCAAAAACAATCACTGAAAATTAAGTTTAAACCAAGAGCAATGACAAGGTCCCCTTGCGTATATCCCGCAAGTGCACGGGTTTGTCAAAGTAATAATCCTGGGTGAGCTGCTATCGAATCCACAGGGAGTAGGGAATAAAAAATACTTAATTTGATTCTTAGCTATGTAAAAGATCAATGATGATAAGTGTGATAATGATTCAATTCTCAATAGTAAAAGCAACAAGTAAGAGAGCAAAAGTAAAGAAGGGGGGTAAGGCAATCGATAAAGATGGGGTACCCGGATAATGCTCCGCCTAGGATAATTGTTTCAAGTGCAAGAACCCTCTATTATGCTTCCTAATCAATGCAATGGTGAGTGGTGGAAATCCTTAATTACATAGTCCCAAATCTAAGGTCAACTATGCCTAACTCTATACATGTCCCGGAGGAGAAATCGAACAATCTCAACACCTCGCACCCGCATAGAGTTGCAAAGAGCTCTAGGGATTCCAAGTGATAAATCTCTTCCTAATTATAGACCTAACCCTTTGGTCCAGGTGGAAGGTCCCTAACCACAATTGAGCCCTAGATACTAAGATCACCTCAACGCTTCACCCTTAGACCATTCATGACCGCAAAGAACTCGAGGAACAGAGGTAGAATCTATCACGCCGGAGTGGAAAGGGGACGCTCCTGTATCTCTCGACTCACCCTCTTAACCCTCTCTAACCTAGCTTTGTCTAACGCTCGTGGTGTGTCACTCACTCACAAGGTTACCAACAAGAACTCTCAACCCTAGTGTCACTCTAGGGGCAATGTTCATACAATCAAGCATTCAAGGTTGGAACTCACAATAAACATCAATTTATTGAAAGCATAATAAAGAGGTTCAAAGAAACAAATACATCCTAGGGTTCACAATACCCGAGTACCCACTCGGGGTTTAGCTCTCCATGGAGCTAAGTACAATCAAAGAAATAGAATGTAAAAGCAATGAATCCATAAAGAAATCCCCTCGATAGTCGTGTCGATGGTCTTGTGGAAAGTCCTCTACTCGTCGTCCAAGGATTCCCTCGTCCGGTATAGGATACGCCTCGACGGAAGCTCCCCTACCAACCTTCTTCCTAAGGAATGACGATGTCATTGCCGTAGAACCTCTCCAAAACCTTGGCCAATACCCCTCGAAACCCTAGCCGAAGACCTCTCTCAAGTTGGGGAAAAGATGGAGAAAAGAATACTAAAATCGGGGCTGATTCGGCTTTTAAATAGGGATGGAATCGGGTGACTACACGGGCTGTGAACAGTGCTTCTACCGTGTTGCTACAGTGCTCTGCTACAGCATCCACCTGAATAGCTTCTCGAATCCATACATTCATCGGAGTAGCGCAAACGGACACACATTCACGTCGTGGATCACTTGCATCTTCAATGATAGGCACGTTGGTGAAGCTCTTGTTCTATGTGCATAAGTCGGAATGCTCGAGTGTGACTGCCTTTGTGCCCCTCCAAATGGATGTGCCAACTCGAATACAAGGAGTTTGGCACACACTCTAGCATCTCACATTGACCTATGTCTTCGCGTTTGAACCTTAGTAAGATTTCCTCCAAAATCGGTGCATTGTAATCCCCATTGGCTTCTTTCCTTCATACTTGGCCTCACAATCCTACCTGCATAAAAGTACATAAAAACACATATATTAGTGTAAAAACCTGAGAACAGTAATGCTCAACATAAGGAATGAACGCTTCGCATCCATATCGCACAAGCACTTATCAAGCAACAAATGATAAAACACACCACAGTATGAAAAAGAAATCACCATGAAAAGAGAAAAACTCAAAAACAATGGAAAAATACTTAGGTTGCTTTCCAAGAAGCGCTTGTTTAACATCACTAGCTTAACATACCTTTTCATTCCTCCTCTGACTTACTCGATAGTAGCTGGTCGTGGAGTTCCATAAAGATTGCTTTATCCCCAAAGTCAAGGTCTACCTTGAACATGCCCTTTTTGGGATGTGAGATTTCATTTGCTCCATGAGGAAAAACTTGAATAATGGTCTAAGGGCCCAACCAATTAGATTTCAACTTACCAGGAAATAATTTTATCCTCGAGTTGAATAGTAACACTTGATCACCTGGTTGAAACTATTTTCTCTTCTTAAGATGCTTATCATGGAAATGCTTGGTTCTTTCCTTATACAGGATTGAGTTTTCATAAGCTGATTGTTGGAACTCTAATTCATTAAGCTGAAATTTTCATTTCTCCACAACTTGAACATGATCAAAGTTCAACAATTTCGTTCCCAATAAGCCCGATGCTCTAATTCCATCGGTAAATGACATGCTTTTCCATAGACCAAACTTAATGGAATGTGTCCGGTGGGTGTTTTACATGCTGTCCTATAAGCTCATAATGCCTAATCCAACCTCTCAAACCTGTCCTTTTAGTTTTGGTGGACCGTCTTCTTTAGAATGCACTTTAATAATTTTCTAATTGTGACTTCAACTTAACCACTCATTTGATGATGATAGGTAGTAGCTACGTGATGGTTTACTCCAAATTTTTTCATGACCTTTTCGAACTGAGCATTGCCAAAATGTGCCCCCTATCTCTAATAATTGCTCTAAGACTACCAAACCATGAAAATAATTTCCTCAGGAACTTTACTACCACTCGAGCATCACTTGTTGGCATTGCTTGCGCCTCTACCCATTTTGACAAATAGTCCACATCTACCAAAATGTACTTATTTCACATTGAGGTGGGGAATAGACGCATGAAATCAATCCCCCAAATATCAAATATTTCACATTGTTCAATAGGAGTTTGGTTTATCTCATCTTGTCTATCTGAATTTTTGCTCCTTTGACAGCTGTTGCATCCCTCTACAAATTTTTGGGTGTCTTGGGACATCCAAGGCCAAAAGTAATCCACTTCTAAAACTCTTTTGACAATTCGGTTGGCACTAAAATATCCTCCAACAAACCCCTAAATGATAATGATGTTGACAAGGACCCAAGATAGTGCACGGGTTTGTCGAAGTAATAATCCCAGGTGAGTGGGGTATTGTATCCACAGGGAGTACAGAATAAGAATACTTAAATTGCTACTTAACCAAGTGAAAATGAACAATGATTGTGTTGATAAGATGTAGTGTAAACAACAATAAAAGAAATAAGAAAGAGAAGCACAAGTAAATGAGAGATAAGCCAATCGATATAAATGGGGTACTCAGATATTGTTCTGCCTCGGAAAATAGTTTCAAGTGTAGAACCAACTATTATGCTTCTAAATTAATGCATTAATGAGTGTTGGAAACCCTTCAATACATGGTCCCAAATCTAAGGTTAACCGTGACTAACTTTATACGATGTCCCGGTGGAGAAATCGAACAATCTCAACACCTCGAACTTGTATAGAATTGCATGGAGTTCTAGGGATTCCAAGTGATAAACCCTCTTCCTAGATGTAGACCTAACCCTTTGGTCTAGGTGAGAGGTCCCTAGTCACAATTAAGCCCTAGGTGCTAAAATCACTTCAATGCTTTACTTCGTTGCCTTTGCAACTAAGCCGCATCGGAAGGTTATCCCTTAGCCTGTTCACTCTACTATGACCGCAAAGAACTCAAGGAAATCGAGGTAGGATAAATCATGTCGAAGGGGAAAAGGGACGCTCCGCTACCTCTCGACTCATCCTCTCAACCCTCTCCAATCTAGCTTTGTCTATTTCTCATGGTGTGTCACTCACTCATAAGGGTTACCAAGGTGAACTCTCAACCCTAGTGTCACTCTAAGGAAGCATTCAATCAATCAAACATTCAAGATTGGAACTCAATTAAAACATCAATTAAGGAAAGCATAATAAATGGTTCAATGAAACAAATACATTCTAGGGTTCAAAAATCCAAGTACCCACTAGGGGATTTAGCTCTCCATGGAGCTAGTTACAATCAACAATGAAATCGAATGTAAAAAGAAGTTATCCATAGAAAAACCGCCTCAGTAGTCATGTTGATGGTCTTATGGAGTGGCCTCGTCTCCTCCAAAGGTCCCCTTATCCAGCCTACGGCACACCTCGCCGGACAGGTGGCCACAAAAGCTCCCCCAATAACCTTCTTCCAAGTGAAGAGCGATGTTGAAGCCGTAGAACCTCTCCAAAACCCTTGCCAATACCTTTCAAAACCCTGGCTGTCGCCCTCTTGAAAGTTGGGAAAAAGATGGAGAAAAGAATGGTGAAATCGGGGTGAAAATCAGCTTTTAAAGGGCCGGAATCTGGCATCCACACGCCCCTGTGGGTAATTTCCACACCCCCGTGTGGATTCTCTGAAATTCAATTTCTCGGCAGGCTATGAACAGTATCAGCTACAGTATCAGCCCGAAACACTCCCGAATCCATGTTTTCATCGAGGTAACGTAAACGGGCACACGTTTACGTCGTAGATCATTTTGCTTCTTCAATAAATGGCCCCATTGGTAAAGCTCTTGCTATCAATACACAAATCGGGATACTCGAATGTGACTACCTTTGTGCCCTCAAAATCATTGTGCTAGCTTGAATACAAGGAGGTTGACAGACATTCTCCCATCTTGAACCTGACTTATGTCTCCGCGTTTGATCCTTCTTAAGATTTCCTCCAAATAGTGCGTTCATGATCTACATTGGCTTCTTTCTTTAATATTTGGCTTCACAACCCTATATGCATAAAAGTAACACAAATGCACAAGTATTAGTGCTAAAACCTGATAAAAGTAATGCTCAACATAAGGAAAGAATACTTCGCATTCTTATCACACAAGCACTTATCAAACTCCCCCACACTTAAGCTTTTGTTTGTTCTCAAGCAAAAATAAAACATTGAATCATAGACGAAGGAAATATTGGAAGTGCTTGGCCTTATGTTTACCAAAGAATGCAAAGACAACATTCTACAAGTAAGGGAAATTCCAATACTAAATATGAAAAAATCAATGCTCTAGCTAAAAACTTGAATAAAAAAGGACAATAAACCTGAAATCGTGTAAATGTGTGTAAAAGATAGAGAAATGAATAGAACTTGGAAAGAACAAAATGAAAATAAAAGACATACTCAGAAGGAAAATCCTTTCTGAGTAGTGCAAGTCTAATAACAATACAAAATAAAGTAAAGTAACAAGAAAATAAAGAATGCATCAAATGTCGGTGTCACCCGTGTTGGCTCTTCTGCTGCTGTCGTAGATAATCGAAAGATGCTGGTGGATCGGGTAATGGTGAGGCTAGTGGGGTCGGAGGGGTCCTCGGCCGCAGAACATATGATGAGGCAATGTCTCGCTCTAAAACCTGCTTGAGAGTGTTGAAACACACCATAAACTCAGAATACTGTGAGGGCCTATGTCGCGCTAGCCTCGGCGATCTCTGTCTGTAGCACCCCCACTGCGCTCTCGAGCCTCTCAAAATGATCATAGGCTTGAGATGGGGAAAACATGCATACTGGGGGTGGCTCATCTACTGCAAGAGGTGCCTCAGTCTCCATTGCCATTGGCTGAGGCTCGGGGGCAGGTTGGGAACACTCGGCCAGATCATCCTCTCCCTCTCCTACCTCTGTGGTAGGAGTTATTAGAGTATATACTCTTGACTGGACTCTGCGGACCATACCCATCAATCTTATCGTTTCCAAGCTCATCAGGGTAGGTATACTCATCTTCTCGGTCCCATGAATCGCGTCTAGGAGACCCATACCCATAACTAGTCTAGTAATGTAGGGGCCCGAGAAAATCGCTCCTAATCTGGCATACTGCTCCTAATGTTGTAATGTAGGGCGACGATGTGCCCTAGATGAATCGGTGTGCTTTGGACCATCTAGTACAGGTACAACAGCTCCTATAGGCTCAAAACGCCAGTGCTATCACCACCGCCATTCACCGACCTACTCAGAATAGTGTGTAAATATCGATAAGCATGTCGAGAAAGGCACGTGGCCTTAGACACCCTCGGCTCATACTGGCCCTGACCATATAATGCTCTGTACGCTCTCTACGGGGTCAATGCTCTAGGATAATCAATAGGTAACTGGGCATACTCCTCAGTATCTGTAAATACCTCCTCATACAAGCCAAGCCGAACTGAAAACTGAGAAATGTTCATGCTATAGTGATGTCTAAATGCTGTAAACTGAATAGCGTCAAGGCTGTCGAATCTTGCATAAGATCTGTCAAACTCAAATGAAGATAAGACCTCAAGAGTAAGTGCACGAATGGCTGGCCCCTTAATAAACAGTAGCTACCTCCAACCACCCACTAAAACAAGATCCTCAACCTCATCTGCTAACTCATCCCCCTGCTGTATTCTTGCAGTATACTAGTGTCTAGGGGGTGAGATTGTCTAAATCTCAACCTTGATAACCGCTCAAAATGCACTTAATGCTCGGGAATAGCAAATCTCATGCTTTCTGGCTCAGAGGATGACTCACACGGGCACTTATCAACTTGCTTCTTTGACCGAGGTGCCATAACTGTAAAATTTGAAGGAAAATCGACCAAACAGCTCATAAAGTATTACTGCAGAAATCCGCTTGGTCGTGTGAAATTTTTACACGCCTGTGTGGATCCACGGGGCATGAAATCTGCATGGCCGCGCCTCAACAAGCCAAACATACACCTTTTTATCGGTTCTATCTATGTTCTAAGCATGCATAACCCTTCTAATTGCGGAAACGAAGCAACATTAACCAATTTCATCGATTAAAATCAAGAATTAACAAAGAAAAGAAGGAAATAGGGCTTACCAATGGGTTAAACTATAAAACTTTGAATCGGCCAGAAAACCTAGTGAAAATCCCTCTAAAATGGCTGGTACGAGGTCGGGAAAGAGTGCAAATATGCTCTCAGACGAATTAGGAGTATGAGAATGAAGAGAAATGATGAGACTTTGAAAGGAACTCGCGTCTCTTGACGTTCTGTACAACCGCACGGGCGTGCGGAAATTACCCACGCTCGTGCACTCGGTCCATAGGGGCAGACGCACGCCCCTGTGGCTTGTCTGTCCAACCTAGAAAGATTTCTAAGTGTTTCACATGCCAGTTCAGAAATTATGCACGGGTGTGGATTCTTACTGGGCAGTTCACAGGGGCAGACGCATGCCCCTGAGTCTTCTCGTGATGGAGGAGAAACTCTTTGCAGAGATCTACATGGGTCTGTGGAAATTAACCATGCTCGTGCGTTTATGGGAGAGTCATCCACAGGGGCGAGTCCACGCCCCTGTGTCTTCTCAGGATAAATTTGTAAGTCTCTGTGGGAAAACACACGGCCGTGCGGAAATTCCACATGGGCGTGGATCATCACAAGGTTATTCATATGGGTGAGTCCACATCACTGTGCCCTCTCTGGATGAGCTCTGAACGAGAACGTACGCCCATGCGGAAATTCCATATGGGCATGTGTTTTTTCTGGACACTTTCAAAACACTGTAGGCTCTGCAG
The DNA here is from genome assembly GCF_009730915.1 of Dioscorea cayenensis subsp. rotundata. Lineage (NCBI taxonomy): Eukaryota > Viridiplantae > Streptophyta > Magnoliopsida > Dioscoreales > Dioscoreaceae > Dioscorea > Dioscorea cayenensis. The sequence continues at coordinate 7,786,884 of NC_052486.1, forward strand.
AAAATTCATGAACATATAAATAAACTCAAAGCCCGCATTATAAAGCAGCTTTACCCAGAGAAAATACTGAAAATAAGCTCAAATGACCAAAATTCTCTGCCAAAACACAATAAAGCACACGATGACATAAAAAATCCACAAGAAAAATCACAACAAAAGCATTTAAAAATCAAGACACCAACACTCATGCTTATTCATACAAACTCTAAACTAAGAACTAGGAAAATAGTAAAAACTTGGGTTGCCTTCCAAGAAGCGCTTGTTTAACGTCAATAAGTTTGACGTACCTTGTCTTACCTCATGGGGGCTCATAGATGAAGGTTGCCCTCTTACCCATAACTTGAAAGAATGATGAAAAAAGCGTCTTGAAGATAGAGGGGGAGTTATCGGGCTTAGTACCGCCTAGCAAAGGTTCATCCAACTTGTTTAGTTCGCGCACATCCCCAACAACCTTGAGGTGTTTCCTGTGGCGTCTCCTTGCTCGCTTCATCTTCCGGAGCACCTTTTTCATGATCCCCGGAGTAGATGGTACCTTCTCCTCTAGACCAAGTGCTATTGCTTCTTCATTAACCTCATCTTGGTCTAGCAACCCTTCGACCAGGTTCGGATTGAACATTTCCTGCACATATTCATCAATTATCTCATTAGTAGTGTCGAGAAAATAGAAAGTATCATCAAAGTCAAGAGAATGCCACATGGCTTCGCGAGGCAGTATGTGAGCTTATCATCTCCAACCCTCAATGTCAACTCCCCACCGTCCATGTCAATCAATGCCTTGGAAGTGAGCAAGAATAGCCTCCCAAGTATCAAAGGACCATCTACATCCTCATTGACATCCAACACCACGAAGTCTACAGGAAATATATACTTGTCGACTTTGACAAGCACATCTTTAATGATACCCCTCGGATGTCTTACCGTTCGGTCCGCCAATTATAATCTCATCCCAAGTGGGCCTAGGCTCTCCCAAGCCTAACTTCTTGAAGAAAATATATGGCATGATGTTGATATTGGCCCCAGAGTCCGCCAATGCCATTTCTTCATCCATATTACCAATATTGCATGGAATGATGAAGCTTCCGGGGTCTTTCTTCTTGTTAGGCATATTCTTTTGTGACACCACTGAGCAAGAGACATCTAAGATCACCGATGCACTTTTCTCCAACTTCCTCTTGTTGGTCAATAAATCTTTCAAGAATTTAGCATACCGAGTCATTTGAGACAATGCCTCCACAAAAGGAATTCTCGGTCATTTTGGTATTGCTCATCATTTTGGTCGTTCTTCATCTGGACGGGTAAGGAATTCTCGGTTTGTCAGGTGGGGGTACCACCTCCTTATCCATGTTCGCCTTCAAAGTGATCGCCTTCACTTGTTCTCTCAGATTAGTCTCAGTGTTGCTAGGTAGACTCCCTTGAGGTTTCTCTGATAGAGACTTCGCAATTTGCCCCACCTGGTTCTCTAGATTGTGCAATGAAGCAGTGTGGTTGTGAAGTGTAGCTTCGACCGATTGAAACCGATTATCCGATGTTTGCACAAATCTGGTCAAAGCTTTCTCTAAATGGCTCATCCGGGTCTCCAAACCTGAAACACGATTCTCTATGGTTGGGGCTTGTTGTTGTTGGAAAACTCGGGGTTGCTATGGCCTTCTACTTCCCTTGGTTGTTACTCCACAAAAAGTCGGGGTGGTTCTTCCAACCCGGATTGTAAGTATTGATATATGGGTTACCTTGGTTCCTCATGGCATTACCTACATAATCAACTTGCTCAACTGAAGATGCATCTCTAATAGAAATAGGGCAATCGGTTGGAGTATGTCCTCCCCCATAACCTGTGTAAGTAGTAATGGCCGCCAATCTATTAGAAGTTAGAAGATCTAACTTCTTCTTCAAAGATTCCACTTGGGCCGCTAAGGAAGTGACTGCATCTATTTCTTGAAGTCCGGCGACCTTTTGCTTTCCCACGCATTCCACTGACAACTGTTTATGGCCTTGTCTTCTACTAATTGTCGGGCTTCATCCGGGGTTTTACTCCCCATTGTACCTCCTGCGGTGGCATCTAGCAATTACCTTGTACTCGGATTCAACCCATTATAGAAAGTTTGAATGATCATCCATTCGAGAAATCCGTGTTGTGGGCACCTTCGGAAGAGATCCTTGAAGTGCTCCCATATCTCAAACAATGATTCTAATTTCATCTGCACAAACGACGATATCTCATTGCGAAGCTTGGCCGACTTCCCTGGAGGAAAGTATCTGGCAAGAAAAGCTTCGACAATTTTATTCCAAGTCGTGATGGATGCTTTTGGCAAGGAATGAAGCCACTGCTTGGATCTTCCATTGAGAGAGAATGGGAAAGCCCTCAATCTAATAGCATAATCCGATACACCGTTAATCTTCAGCATATCACAAACTTCTAAGAATTTCTCTATATGGTTGTTTGGATCCTCATCGGCCAAAAAATTGAACTGCGCTGACTGCTGAATAATTTGGATGAATGCCGACTTTAGCTCAAAGTTCAGAGCCGTAATCGGGGGTCGCACAATACTTGATTGTGTGCCCAAAACTGAGAGTCTAGCATAATCAGAAAGTGTTATTTGTTGCTCATTCTGTTATGCCATATTATCTGACCCTTGACCATCCACTTCAGCTCGGATTGCCTATTCTTATACAGGTTCTTTCCCCCTTCTTCTAAGTGTTCGCTCAAGCTCAGGATCTCCTTCAATAATTTGTGAAGGGTTCCTTAAGGTCATAACCTGGAGCTGCAATCAAAAAGAAAAGAAAAATCTGAACGATGATAGAATAAAAAAATGTGAAATAGAATGAATGATGAATAGCTAAGAAGCAAAGTGCAAAGTATCTCTAAACGCCTACTCCCCCAACGGGTCCAAAAACTTGACAAGGACCACCGCAAGTGCACGGGTTTGTCAAAGTAATAATCCTAGGTGAGTGGGGTATTGTATCCACAGGGAGTAGGGAATAAGAATACTTAAATTGCTACTTAACCAAGTAAAAATGAAAAATGATTGTGTTGATAAGACATAGTGTAAATAAGAATAAAAGAAACAAGAAAGAGAAGCACAAGTAAATGAGAGCTAAGGCAATCGATATAAATAGGGTACTCCGATATTATTCCACCTAGGACAATCGTTTCAAGTGTAGAACCAACTATTATGCTTCCTAATTAATGCATAAATTAGTCGTGGAAATCCATCAATGCATGGTCCCAAATCTAAGGTCAACTGTGACTAACTCCATAAGATGTCCCGGTGGAGAAATCGAACAATCTCAATACCTCACACTTGTATAGAATTGCGTGGAGTTCTAGGGATTCCAAGTGATAAACCCTCTTCTTAGATGTAGACCTAACCCTTTGGTCTAGGTGAGAGGTCCTTAGTCACAATTAAGCCCTACGTGCTAAAATCACTTCAACGCTTTACTTTGTTGTATTTGCAACTAAGCCCCACCGGAAAGTCTTCCCTTAGCCAGTTCACTCTACTATGACCAGAAAGAACTCAAGAAAATGGAGGTAGGATAAATCACGTCGAAGGGGAAAGGGGACGCTCCGCTACCTCTCGACTCACCCTCTCATCCCTCTCTAATCTAGTTTTGTCTATTTCTCATGGGGTGTCACTCACTCATAAGGGTTACCAAGGTGAAACATTCAAGATTGGAACTCAATTAAAACATCAATTAAGGAAAGCATAATAAAAGGTTTAATGAAACAAATACATCCTAGGGTTCACAAATCCAAGTATCCAGTACGGGGTTTAGCTCTCCATGGAGCTAGTTACAATCAACAATGCAATCAAATGTAAGAACAAGTAATCCATAGAAAAACCCCCTCTGTAATCATGTCAATGGTCTTGTGGAGTGGCCTCGTCTCCTCCAAAGGTCCCCTTGTCTGGCCTAGGACACACCTCGCCGGATTAGTGCCGACGAAAGCTCCCCCAATAACCTTCTTCCAAGTAAAGCACGATGTTGAAGCCGTAGAACCTCTCCAAAACCCTTGCCAATACCTCTCAAAACCCTAGCCATCGTCCTCTTGAAAGTTGGGGAAAAGATGGAGAAAAGAATGCTGAAATCAGGCTAAAAATCTGCTTTTAAAGGGCAGGAATTGGGCATCCACACGCCCCTGTGGATTTTTCGCACGAGTGTGGGTAATTTCCACACACTTGTGTGGATTCTCTGAAATTCAATTTCTCAGCCGACTGTGAATAGTACCTGCTGCAGTAAATTGCTACAGTATTTTCTGCAGTGCTCTATTACAGTACCGGCTCGAAACACTCCTGAATCCATGTTTTTATCGAGGTAACCTAAATGGGCACACGTTTACATCATAGATCATTTTGCTTCTTCAATAAACGGCCTCATTGGAGGAGCTCTTGCTATCAATGCACAAATCGGGGTACTCGAATGTGACTGCCTTTGTGCCCTTCCAAATCATTGTGCTAGCTTGAATACAAAAAAGTTGGCACACATTCTAGCATCTTGAACCTAACTTATGTCTTCGCGTTTGATCCTTCTTAAGATTTTCTCCAAATAGTGCGTTCACGATCTACATTGGCTTCTTTCTTTAACATTCGGCTTCACAACCCTATATACATGAAAGTAACACAAATACACAAGTATTAGTACTAAAACCTGATAAAAGTAATGCTCAACATAAGGAAAGAATACTTCACATTCTTATCAAACAAGCACGTATCAGATGTAAAATTTTCCTGCCTTCTGTATGTGAAACATACTGCCTCACTACAAGATCGTCACAAATTTTGTAAAAAAAAGGATCCTACCCAACAAAATGCTTCAGATCTGAGCTAAATTTCTTACGTTGTTGATATGAGAACTGTGATGGAATAGTGCCTCCAACCAGATAATTTGTGATATCAGGGAACCACGGAGCATCTGCATCTTGAATTTCCTGTTCTTGAGCTAAATAGAGATACTATTCAAGGAAGGTGTCACCCACTTCTTTTTCTCGTCTGAACTTACTCCTTGAGTGGTCCAAAGGAGATAAATAGTAGGCTACCACATTTTTCAGATCCCCATTAGTTTTTAATTTCCGAACCAAATTCTTGAAGAAATAGAATCCATCTGATCAATTACACCTGTACATCGAACTTAGTCAACAGGTATCGGAGGGCAGCATGATTGGTATATACCACAACCTTAGATAAAACTGGGTTTGAGCAAAATTTGTCAAAGGTGTATACAATGGCTGGTAGCTCCTTTTGTGTAGTGGGATAATTTTCTTGGGCAGGTATCAACATCTTGCTCGCATAGTAGATAGGATGAAAATGTTTATCATGTTTACCAAGTAATACCCTGTGAGTGACACAGGGGTCGTATTCCATAGGGCCAAGGAAGTATTATTACTCACTCTTCATCTATTATCTAGCCTACAATCCTTAGTAAGAAGAACAAATAAAGCAAAATAAACTAACCTAAGCTAATCCTATGGCCGGGTAACTAACACACATGAATAAATAAACAAGGGAGTGTCAAGCAAGAGAAGGTAATATTTGTATAAGACATCCTCCTAGGGCTATCATTAAGTCCCAAACAGTGTATTGACGATAGTTGAGACCTAGAGACCTCGTGATCCCACACGAATGTCAATCGGAATCAATTCTAGATCAACACACCTATGATCACGTTAAGTTCTAGGAGTTCTCTAATAGGAGTCAACCTACTATCCTTCGGCTTAAACCTAGAAATGGAGGGCTACCAACACCCGATCTCGCAGCGTGTAGGTACAAGTACCCCCTTTCAATCTCTCCTAGATCTAGTACATGTGAGTAGGTCACATCTATGCATACAACTCATAATAGAATCACAGATTTCTCCATAAATGTAATTCTAAGCATCAAAGTATGAAAGATTGAATCTTAAACAACCATCAAATTAAATGAAAAACAACATCCCAAGTTCATACACAAGATTAACCCTAGGATTCATCCAAATCCAAACACAATAATAAGTTAATCCCTCATGATAAGGGACACTTATACAATATACAAGGAAGATAAAAACATAAAAGAAGTGATGAAAACCTTCTCTAGGTAGTGTTCTCCTTGAATGGATGAAGCTTCAAATAGTGATGTAATGATGGCTTAGATCTTCACTCCAACTCCTTCTCCTATGCTCCTCTCCCTCTTGGTGGTGATGTGTAGTCGTTTCCCACAAAGAACATCGCTAGAAGATTGCCGAAAGGCCTCAAGAAAGTGTGGTGGCGGCAGTCCAAGAGGCTAAGAAGAAGTCTCCCTTGCTTTGCCCTAGAAGAGCCCTTTTATCATGCCCCAAAACAATGTATCCCGGGATCAATGAGGGGTTCTATCTATGAGTGGGTCAATGGTGGCCTCATTGAGGCCGTATGAATTAAGCAAAAACCATTCTTCTCTTGCTATAGTGTTCATCCCGAAGTCAATCCCAGGCAGCATTGAGGCCATATGGCTTGGATCAATTCTTGATTGGAAAATCATACAGGTGCTATAGTGGTTGCTACGGTAATCTTGCTACAATGCCACTGCCATAGTACTCTAGCTATTGTAATCTGCTACAGTAAATATGCTATAGTACCATGACCTGATTTTCTTCTCTTTTTTCCACCTAAATCGTATCTTCGTGTCTTCCATGGCATTTTCATACCCTACAAAGCAATAATAGTCGATTAAGCACAAAATGGGCATCCATTCATATAAAAATACATGCTAGAAGTATCAAATACATATACTATAATACGTATATTTAGACACTTATCACTATCCAACCATTAGAGGCTGGACCTAGGTTGAGTATTAGCCCTAATTAGAGATTTCCTTGTGTGTATTGCAATCATAGGAGGATTTAGCCGGAAGAGATTCTGAGCCAATACTCGTATGGGATTAGGGATTATCACCGTAACCATCAGGGTGATCTATCGCGGGATCTCTCTTGACCTGAACCACCACGTGGTTAGCAATTCTAGCATTCTTCTAACCCTTAGTAACCTCAGGGGGATTTACATCCGTGACCTCCCTCATTTCTTGATTTTCCTTTTCTCAATTGGCTCTTTTGCAATTACTTGCTTAGTTTTACTTTTGTTAGTAGTTTTAAACATCAAGTGATTTGTAGGCTAGACAATGATTGAAAAGGAAGTAAGGGTATCTCTTTGGGCCCAGGGAATACAACCGTCTTGTGCTCGCACGAGAGGTATTACTTGACGACCCCGTGAACTTGTGGGACAACCATGAGCAAGCTTCCTAGAGGCCGTTCCGCCAATGACTTTGCTATTTTCCCCACTTAATTCTCCAAATTGTGCAATGAAGTGGTATGATTTCGGAGTGTTGCCTCTATGTTTTTGCAACCTTGTGTGGCTTGATTGAATAACCTTGATAAAACCCTTTCCAATTCTGAAACTCTCTCTAGAATTGAAGGTGTTTGCTGAAATCCTGGTGGAGCAGTGCCCTTTTGCTGCCCTTGATTTGCCCATGAAAGATTTGTGTGGTTTTTCCACCCTTGGTTGTAGGTGTTTGCCATAAGGATTACCTTGTCCCCTTCCCAAATTACCCATGAAATCTACTTGTTCAATTAGGGCTGAAGTAGCAATCGAGATAGGACAATCGAATGGTATATGTAAACCCCCACAACCATCACAACTTATGATTGTGGCTACCCTTGGTGAAGTCAAGGTATCCAATTTCTTACTTAATGCTTCTACTTGGGCTGCCAAGGATGTAACGGCACCATTTCCATGGAGTTTAACCACTTTCTTTCTTTCTCTTACTTCCCATTGGTAGCTATTTAAGCTCATTTCTTCAATCAACTATCGGGCTACTTCGGGGGTCTTGTTTCCCATTGTACCTGCCGCGGCGGCATCAAGAAGTTGTTTGGTGCTTGAGTTCAACCCATAATAAAATGTATGAATGACCATTGATAAGTCCTTATGTATTAGTAATACGAGTATTATTTTCTTATGATGAGCATTACTTTTCTCAGATTTTATCTCTAATACATGTGGTTTTGTGTTCTTTTATGCATATAGGGTTGTGGAGCCAAATAGAGAAGAAAGAAGCCAAAGTAGATTGTGAATGCATTATGTTGATGGAATCTTGAAGTGAACACATGAGAAGACACAAGTTGTGCCCAAAGACATATGAGTGTGTGCCAACCTCCATTATGCTCCATGGAATATGAAAATTGGAGGCGCACAAAGGCAGTCACACTTATGTGTTCTGACTTGTGTAAGGCTAGCAAAATTCCCTTCAAATGTGCTTTATTTGAAAGATGCAACGCGATCTACGGCATAGACGTGTTCTCGTCTATGTTGCCTCGATGAAGAGCGTGGATTCGGGAGTGTTTTTAGCAAGTACTGTGCAAATCACTGTAGCAATTACTGTCCATAAACCGCTGAAAACTGAATTTCAGCAAATTCGCAAGGGCGTGTGAAAATTCAACACACCCATGTGGATGACCGATTTCTGCCTTATTTAGGTTGTAATTTCAGCCCGATTTTCGTAATCTTTTTCCCCATCTTTTGGCCTATCTTTCTCTGGGTGAGTAATTTCATTGGCACCATGGGTTGATACTGAAGTTACAGTGTATGGCGCAAACCATCTAGACATGAGCTTTCCAGGAAACAATCGTAGGTGAGAATTGAACAATAGCACGTGATCTTCAACTTTAAATTCTTTCGGATTCTTGATATGCTTGTCATGCCACTTCCGAATTCTTTCCTTGTAAATTCTTGCATTCTCATATACCCTCATCCTCCATTCATCCAATTTATTGAGATGGAACATTCTTTGTTCCCCAGCTTTTTGCAAGTCAAAGTTCATGGCTTTGACGGCCCAATAGGCTTTGATAAGTGCTTGTGTATTAGTAATACGAAGTATTCGTTTCTTATGATAAGCATTTCTTTTCTCAGATTTTATCACTAATATATGTGTTTTTGTGTTGTTTTGTGTATGTAGGATTGTGGAGCCAAATGTAGAGGAAGGAAGCCAAAGTAGATTACGGTTGCACTTTGTTGATTGAATCTTGTAGTGAACAAACGTGAAGGCACAAATTGTGCTCGAAAATACATGAATGCATGCCAACCTCCATGTGCTCAAGAAATTTTATTGTTTGGACGGCCACAAAGGTAGTCACATTTGCATATTCTGACTTGTGCAGTGCTAGCAAGATCTTCATCAATATTATCCCTTATTAAAGAAGTTACCTGATAAGTGCTTGTGTGATAAGAATACGAAGTGTTCTTTCCTTATGATGAGCATTACTTTTATCGGGTTTTAACGCTAATATGTTTATATTTATGTTACTTTCATGCAGATAGGGTTGTGATGCCGAACATTAGAGAAGAAGCTAATGTGGATCGTAAATGCACCAATTGTAGGAAATTTTGAGAAGGTTCAAACGCGAAGACATAAGTTGGGTTCGAAATGCGGGAATGTGTGTCAACCTCCTTGTATTTGAGTTAGCACAACGATTTGGAGGGGCACAATGGCAGTCACATTCAAGCGTTCCGGCTTGTGCATGTATAGCAAGATTTCTACCTACATGTACATTATTGAAGAAGCAAAATAATCTACGACGTAAACGTGTGCTCGTTTACGTCACCACGATGAAAGCATGGATTCGGGAGTGTTTCGGGCCGGTACTATAGCAGGATACTGTAGCAAAACACTGTACTAGATACTGTTCATAAGCCGGGCAAAGAAGGATGAAAACAGAGAATCAACACAGGCGTGCGTTAATTCCACACGCCTGTGTGAAAACTCCACACGGGCACCCACATGGGCATGTGAATTCCCTCTTCCAGCCCTATTTAAAGCTGATTTCAGCCCCCATTTCAAGATCTTTTTCTCCATCTTTTCTCCAACTTGATAGAAGGCGGCGGCAAGGGTTTTGAGAGGTATTGGCTAGTGATTCGGAGAGGTTCTACGGCTCTGACATCGCGCTCTATTTGGAAGAAGGTTAGTGAGAGAGCTTTCGTCGGCACCGATCCGGCGAGGTGTATCCTAGGCTGGACAAAGGGACCATTGGACGAGTAGATGACTCTCCACAAGACCATCGCCACGACTATCAAGGGGGTTTTCTATGGATGGGTTTTCTATGGATTCTTTTCTTTTACATTTGATTTCATTGATTGTAATTAGCTCCATGGAGAGCTAAACCCCCTAGTGGGTACTTGGGTATTTGTGAACCCTTAGATGTATTCGTTTCATTGAACCTCTTTAATGAGCTTTCAATTAATTGATGTTTTATTTGAGTTCCAATCTTCAATGCTTGATTGTATGAATACTCCCTTAAAGTGACACTAAGGTTGAGAGTTCTTGTTGGTAACCCTTGTGAGTGAGTGACACACCACGAGAGTTACATAAAGATAGATTGGAGAGGGTTGAGAGGGTGAGTCGAGAGGTAGTGGAGCATCCTGATTGATCGCCCGCAAGTGTACGAGATCGCTAAGTAATACCCTGTGAGTGACACAGGGGTCGTAGTATTCCACGGGGCCAAGGAAGTATTATTACTCACACTTAATCTATTATCTAGCCTACAATTCTTGGTATGAAGAACAAATGAAATAAAATAAAATAAACTAACTAATCTATGGCCGGGTAACTAGCACACAGATGTAAATAAACAAGGGAGTATCAAGCATGAGAAGGTCGTGTTTGGACAAGGAATCCACCTAGGGTTGTCATTAAGTCCCGAACTAAGATGAGTTAAAGATGCATTGATGATAATTGAGACCAAGAGACCTCGTGAGTAGATTAGCCCCCAATCTCTCGGCGACTAACCCCTCGATCCCATACGAATGTCAATCGGAATTTCTTCCGGATTAACAAAACCTATGATCGCATTAAGTTCTAGGAAATCTCTAATAGGAGCAAACCTACTATCCTTCGGCTTAAACCTAGCAATGGAGGGCTACCAACACCCGATTTCTGCGCGTAGGTACAAGTATCCCCTTTCAATCTCTCCTAGATCTAGTATACGTGAGTAGGTCACATCTACGCATACAACTCATAGTAGAATTACGGATCTCTCCATACATGTAATTCTAGACATGAAAGCATGAAAGATTAAATCTCAAACAACCATCAAACTTAATTAAGAATAACATTCCAAGTTCATACACAAGATTAGCCCTAGGGTTCATCCAAATCCAAACACAACAATAAGTTAATCCCTCATGACAAGGGATACTTATACAACATACAAGGAAAAAGAAAGACAATAAAGAAGCAAGAAAAACTCCCTCACGATCTTGATCTCCTTGAATTGATGAAGCTTCGAATGGTGATGTAATGGTGGTCTAGATCTTCAATCCAACTCTTTCTCCTATGCTCCTCTCCCTCTTGGTGATGATGTGTGCTCGTTTCCCACAAGGATCGTCGCCGGAAGATGGCCGGAAGGCCTCAAGAGTGTGTGGTGGCGGCGCCCAAGAGGCCAAGAAGAAGTCTCAGCCAAAAAGTCCCCCATCTTTTTCCAAAAAAATCCCTCTATATACCACTCATCATACCCCTTGATAGCCTCCATCCCCGAAAGTGCTATACCACTCCCCTATGGCTCCCCATCATGAGTGCTATACCAAGTGCTATACCACTCCCTATGGCCTCCATCCTGAGTGTTATACCACTCGCTATGGAGCTCAACATGGACACTATTTGGGGTAGGCAAACCCCATCAAGTAAATATCTTCTATTATAGCTACAAAGTGATCATCCCGGCTCTATACCGGGCAGCATTGAGGCATTATGCCATGATCCAAATCCTGACTTGAAACTCTCCATGTGCTACAGTGACATCTACAGTAATTGTGCTACAGGGTCTATGCTACAGTGCCACTACTACAAGATTCACCATGCTATGCCGCTGACCCGGTTTTTCTTCTCTTTTTTCACCCGAATCATATCCTCGTGTCATCCATGGTGTTCCCTGCGTCCTCGCAAAGCATATAACACACGATTAAGCACAAAACGGGCATCAATTCTAATGAAAATACATGCTAGAGGTAACAAATATATGCACTCAAATACGTACATTTAGACACTTATCAAATATCCCCATTACTCTAAGCATTTGCTTGTCCTCAAGCAAACACATCATGAAAAACAAAGATAATTATAAGTGGCTAAGTGTATCACCTCCGGCTTAAATAAATACAAGACTCCACAAGCATGGAAAAATGATAACTAGATGATGAGTTACACGCAGTAGCACAACATGTAAAAGATCATGTCTCACCCTTGTATATATCTCGTGCATGTGTGTGAACCTTTGTATTTCATCTACCCCCGACTTGGTATAGCCGATCGACTCCAATGAGTACAGCTCGAGATGCTAATCACTCCACTTGCAAAGAGTACTAAGTCCTAAAAATGCTAAGCGCTACTTCAATGAACAAGTAAGATCCTTCCAAGTCTTGAACCTCGAACTAATTCCCTATTCTTCTCAAAAACCTCTAGTAGGTAGCCAAAAAAAGATCACTAGGGTTTTTATTTTTCATTCCATTTTTATTTTTCTTTCTTTTTCGAGTCCGACTAACATAGACTCGCACTAAAAAAATCTTTCCGGAGGGTGCACATGCTCGGTTAGGCACAAGAGCCACCCAACTACTCGATCATAGCTACATAGACGCATTCATGCTTCATTAGCGTAGGAATACTCGACATAGACTAATTTTTTTCTTTTTTTACTCTTTTTTCACTTTTTTTCATTTCTCTTTCATTTTTCATTTTTCACAATCACCCTAGATCACGCCTTCAGACTACACTACAAGCCACAAAACTAGGGCTAGCTCAACAAGACTCTGAAGTTCTTAAGAGTACATTGAAAGATAGAACTTAGTATTCTAAGGCCAAGTACTCAAAGTTGTGTGTTAAGCAATCAAGAGAGATAGAGTAGTCATGTTGGCTATTCCCTGTGGCATCAACACAAGATTCAAAGGCACAAGACAATACTAGAGGTGAAACAAGATTCAATAGAGTACAACAACAAGTATGTAACTCAAATCGATCATTAAACCATGCTAGAAGAGTCTTACAATAATGAACAAGCCATCATGGGTACACTAGCATGTAAACAATCACCCTAACACATATAATACACCCATCCCTCATTACTCTAGTGTTGTACATTGTCCCCAATGTACACTAAGCATGAAAAGCATGGTAATATATGCAATGAAAACAATGGAGGAGGGTGGAACAAACTTCCCCGGTTAAGCTTGTGCACACGGTGAGGAGTGACCCGAACACAAAGTATGGTGAGCTATACATGTTGGGTCGGGCTTCCACCAAATGGATGGAGGGCTCACCAAGCTCCCTTAATGCCCTGCAAGGCATGAAAGGGACACCATCATTCCGCAAAAATTTACAAAAATGAGATGGGGAGTAACCATGCAAACACTAAGAAAAAAACTAGAAAAAAAATAAAAGCTAAACAAGAAAACAAAGTGTCCATGCTAGCCCTTGTCATTAGAATTAGGTTTCTCATCACAAAATGACATCTTGTTCTATGGTATTCTTGTCCAAAAATGTGGTCACTCATGTGGTGTAAACATATTTCCATGGTTGTTGCCAATTTCTTCATCCTCATCATTCCTACAAATCATGAAAAACCCAATCAAGCATAGAGGAATCCAATAGAGTGCAAAATGTGGCATAAAAATGGATAAAACATGAAGAAAATGGGGTGAATAGGATCCATACGGGAATAAGGAGCCCGTATGGCTACTATTCAATTTGCAAGAGTTTCCCTCATCATGAATTCGAAAAAAATTTGTACATAAATTCGAGATAAATCAAAGACATGATGATCATACCACAAAAATACAAGCAAAAAAAGCTTGAAACAATCCACGCAAAAACTCAAGAAAGCAAGAAGAAGAGAAAAGAAAATTTTTCATTCACAACAAGCTTCATACCAACAAAGATGTAGAGCACTTGAGTGGAGCTTGAAGGAGAACACTAGATCTACTTCCCAAGGAGTTGTGGAGATGAATTAGAGCAACATTTAGTGAGATCCGGCCATGGAGATGTAAATCATGGAAGCTAAGTCTCGGTTGGAGAAGAAGAAGAATGAGGAGAGAGACAAGTTGACAAGGTTCTCATGAAGAAAAAGGGTCTTCACGGTCTCTATGAGGTGCTCATAGAGCCCGCGAGGAGTAGGGAAAAGTTTCTGAATTTTCTTGATGGTCTCTATGCACTCCTCATAGAGCCCGCGAGGAGTAGTGTAAAATTTCTGAATTTTCTTGATGGTCTCTATGCACTCCTCATAGAGCCCGTAAGGCTCTCAAAACATGTTATAAAGTCTTATTTGCTTCTCCAAACACATGGGCATGGCTACAAAGTGTTCTAAAATCATCTCCACCATGAACTAATGGTTCAAAATTTCGATCTAACACATAAAATGATAGCCCAAACAAGTGCGACTCCACAATAAAATCAAGTAAACAACCACATGGACAATGATCATGATAAACAAAACAATGAGAGCATGGACTTATTCAAATTAACAACTCTAAGAAAATACAAAAAATAACAAGAACATGAATACAAAGAACACAAAAACATGAAAATAAACCCCCGAATGCTTGGGTTGCCTCCCAAGAAGCGCTTGTTTAACGTCATTAGCTCGACGTACCTCTTTCTTACCTTAAGGAGATTTGAAGAGGGTGTGTTCCTCCCGGCAACATGTAGCATAGCTACTTCCATGAAAGAAAAGAATTACCTTCCGGGATGGTGAGCTTGTGGAGACCAAGAACTTGGTACCTTTAGGCCTCCATGGAAAAAGTTTAGGCCGAGAGTTGTGCAACTTAAACTTGGACGGATCCTTAGATGGTTTGAGCATCCTCCCCGCCTCCCATTCTATTCTCGGCTAAATTTCCTTGGAGCTTCCTCAAAAAAATCGCTTTCGGCCTCCATGGAAATAGGTATGGTTGAAAACTTTTCAAACTTGGCATCGGTGGGTCCTTGGACGGTGTAAACCTCCTACCCATATCTCCTTCTTCAACCAATGTCAATCTTCCATTAATTACCCACAAAAATCGTTTGGGCCTCCAAGGAAAAAGTTTTGGTTGGGACGTGTCCAACATTAGCATCGGTGGGTCATTGGATGGCTTCAACCTCCTACCCATATCTTCAATTGTCCCAAATAATTCTCTTTTGTGTTTGGTGATTTGAGTCACTTCCATGCTAAGGGCTAGCTCAAGTGATATTTGTGCCACTTCTTCTACTTTTTTCACCTCCAATGCACCAAAGTTCTCAACCACCTCCCTTCCATCATATTTCTCTTCAATTTCATTGTTGCTTGTTGTTGGAAGTTTAATTGCTCGCTCTTGGAATAATTGTTCAACCCGATTATCTAATTTGTGAAGAGAAGCTTGCACCAAAAAAGTGTGGCATCGATGGCCTCAAATCGGGCATTACATTTGGCATCAAGTGCATGAAGTTCGGTGGTGAGGGCATCAAATTTGGTGTTGACGCCCTCGAAATCTTGATTCAAGATTTATCATGAACTTTGCCAACACATCCTCTCGTAGTAAATCTTTTTATTAGCGGTGGTTGTGGCATTTGGGAACCTTGAGGAGGTGCAAACCGCTTGATTTTTTTCCCTTGATTCAATGAAAAAAATTTGGGTGGTATTTCCACCCCGGATTGTAAGTTGAGCTGTAAGGGTTTCCTTTGTTGTCTTTGGTTTTCAATATAATCAGCATGGGCATCAACATTAGTGGCTGAAATTGAGTTAGAATCATTCAAATTAGGTAGCCCCTTGCATTTGCCAAGAAAAATTGTACCTTGCACAAAAAGAGTATAAAAAAAGAACAAAGTTAAACAAAAATAGGAAAAGTATATACAAAGAGTAATATGTACAAATAAAAGAAAAATGGCTAGAGCAATAGAATACAAGCTTTCCTAATATTCCTTGAAAATTCCCCGGCAACGGCGCCAAAAACTTGATGGATCGCCCGCAAGTGTACGAGATCGCCAAGTAATACCCTGTGAGTGACACAGGGGTCGTAGTATTCCACGGGGCCAAGGAAGTATTATTACTCACCCTTCATCTATTATCTAGCCTACAATTCTTGGTATGAAGAACAAATGAAATAAAATAAAATAAACTAACTAATCTATGGCCGGGTAACTAGCACACAGATGTAAATAAACAAGGGAGTATCAAGCATGAGAAGGTCGTGTTTGGACAAGGAATCCACCTAGGGTTGTCATTAAGTCCCGAACTAAGATGAGTTAAAGATGCATTGATGATAATTGAGACCAAGAGACCTCGTGAGTAGATTAGCCCCAATCTCTCGGCGACTAACCCCTGATCCCATACGAATGTCAATCGGAATTTCTTCCGGATTAACAAACCTATGATCGCATTAAGTTCTAGGAAATCTCTAATAGGAGCAAACCTACTATCCTTCGGCTTAAACCTAGCAATGGAGGGCTACCAACACCCGATTTCTCGGCGTGTAGGTACAAGTATCCCCTTTCAATCTCTCCTAGATCTAGTATACGTGAGTAGGTCACATCTACGTATACAACTCATAGTAGAATTACGGATCTCTCCATACATGTAATTCTAGACATGAAAGCATGAAAGATTAAATCTCAAACAACCATCAAACTCAATTAAGAATAACATTCCAAGTTCATACACAAGATTAGCCCTAGGGTTCATCCAAATCCAAACACAACAATAAGTTAATCCCTCATGACAAGGGATACTTATACAACATACAAGGAAAAGAAAGACAATAAAGAAGCAAGAAAACTCCCTCTACGATCTTGATCTCCTTGAATTGATGAAGCTTCGAATGGTGATGCAATGGTGGTCTAGATCTTCAATCCAACTCCTTCTCCTATGCTCCTCTCCCTCTTGGTGATGATGTGTGCTCGTTTCCCACAAGGATCGTCGCCGGAAGATGGCCGGAAGGTCTCAAGAGTGTGTGGTGGCGGCGGCCCAAGAGGCCAAGAAGAAGTCTAGCCAAAAGTCCCCCATCTTTTTCCAAAAATCCCTCTATATACCACTCATCATACCCCCTTGATGGCCTCCATCCCGAGTGCTATACCACTCCCTATGGCCCCCATCATGAGTGCTATACCAAGTGCTATACCACTCCCTATGGCCTCCATCCTGAGTGCTATACCACTCGCTATGGAGCTCAACATTGACACTATTTGGGGTAGGCAAACTCCATCAAGTAAATATCTTCTATTATAGCTACAGTGATCATCCCGGGCTCTATACCGGGCAGCATTGAGGCATTATGCCATGATCCAAATCCTGACTTGAAACTCTCCATGTGCTACAGTGACATCTACAGTAATTGTGCTACAGGGTCTATGCTACAGTGCCACTACTACAGTACTCCAGCTACAGTGCCGCGACCTGGTTTTCTTCTCTTTTTCACCCGAATCATATCCTCGTGTCATCCATGGTGTTCCCGTGCCCTGCAAAGCATATAACACACGATTAAGCACAAAACGGGCATCAATTCTAATGAAAATACATGCTAGAGGTAACAAATATATGCACTCAAATACGTACATTTAGACACTTATCACATCCCCTTTTCCCTCTGGTATGATTTATTCTAGCTCCATTTCCTCAATTTCTTTGCGATCAGAGTATAGGGAATGGGCTAAAGGATGACCTTCCGTTGGGGCTTAGTTGTTGGTGCAATGGAGTCAAGCATTGAAGTGATTTTAGCACCTACAACTTAATTGTGGCTAGGGACCTTCCACCTGGACCAAAGGGTTAGGTCTACATCTAGGAAGAGGATTTATCACTTGGAATCCCTAGAACTCATTGCAATTCTATACGAGTGCGAGGTTGAGAGGTTATTCAATTTCTCCTTCGGGACATGTATAGAGTTAGGCATAGTTAACCTTAGTTTTGGGACCATGTATTTAAGGATCTCCACGGCTCATTATTACATCAGTTAGAAAGTATAATAGAGCGTTCTTGCATTTGAAACGATTGTCCTAGGCAGAATAATATCCGGGTACCCAATTTATATCGATTATCTTACCTTCTCCTTTACTTGTGCTCTCTTTCTTGTTCTTTTACTTTTGTTATTTCACATCTTGTCACACATATCACTATTTATTTTTCCATTAGTTAAGAAAGAAATCAACTGTTTTTATTCCCTACTCCCTGTGAATATGATACCCCACTCATCTGGGATTTTATTACTTTGACAAACTCGTGCACTTGTGGGATATACGCAAGGGGTATTGTCAAATTTTTGGCGCCGTTGCCGGGGAGTAGGCGTTTAGAGATATTTTGCACTTTGTTTTCTTAGCTATTCATTCATTCATTCTATTTCACTTCTTCTTTTCAATCATCATTCTGATTTTGTTTTCTTTCTTTTGGTGCTGCTCCAGGTTATGACCCGAGGGAACCCCTCAAGATTGATTGGAGGAGATCCCGAGCTTGAACGTACACTTAGAAGAAAAGGGAAAGAACCTGTGTAAGAACCATCTAATCTAATTGATTTGGAAGTAGAAGAATATGAAAACATGGAAGAACAGAATGAGCAACAATGGACATTATCTGATTATGCCAGCCCTTCAGTATTGGGGACACAATCGAGTATTGTGCGTCCCCCGATTATAGCTCAGAACTTAGAGCTAAAGTCGGCATTCATCCACATGTTGCAGTAATCCGCACAGTTCAATGGTTTGGCCAATGAGGATCCTAACAGTCATATAGAGAACTTTCTCGAGGTATGTGATATGCTTAAGATAAACGGGGTGACGGATGATCCCATCAAGTTGAGAGCCTTCCCATTTTCCATAAAGGGCAGAGCGAAGTAGTGGCTACACTCATTACCTAAAGCATCGATTACCATATAGGAGGAGATGGTAGAAGTTTTTCTGGCCCGTTATTTCCCTCCCGGAAAATCTGCAAAGCTTAGGAATGAGATCTCATCCTTTGTACAGTCAAAATTGGAGTCTCTATTTGAGATATGGGAAAGGTTCAAGGAGCTCCTGAGAAAGTGCCCACAACACAGATTCCCAGAGTCGATGATTGTTTAGACCTTTTATAACGGGTTGAATCTGAGTACAAGTTAACTCTTGGATGCGGCAGCAGGAAGCACCTTAGGTAGAAAGAGCCCTAGTGAGGCCCGTCAACTAATTGATGAAATGGGGTTAAATAGCTACCAATGGAATGCTAGGGAGAAGAAAAAGGTGGCCGGGCTCCATGAGATAGATGCAGCAACTTCATTGGCGGCTCAAGTGGAATCATTGAGTAGGAAGTTAGATCTTCTAACTTCAAATAGGGTGGCTGTGACTACTTGCACCGGGTGTGGTGGAGGACATGCTCCCTCCGATTGCCCGATCTCTATTGGTGATGCATCTTTGGTTGAGAATGTCAATTTAGTGGGTAATGCAATGAGGAACCATGGGAATCCATATAGCAACACCTACAATCTAGGTTGGAAGAATCATCCCAATTTTTCATGGAGCAATCAAGGTGAACAAAAGGCCCTGGGGCCACCTGGTTTCCAACAACAAGCCCCAAACATGGAAAACCGAGTTTCAGGTTTGGAGACTAGAATGACCAATTTGGAGAAGGCCTTGACTAGGTTTGTGCAATCGTCTGATACAAGGTTTCAATCAGTAGCGACTACACTTCACAACCATACTGCCTCTTTACACAATCTTGAAAATCAAGTGGGGCATATTGCGAAGTCTCTTTCGGAAAGGCCACAAGGAAGCTTGTCGAGTAATACCGAGATCAATCCTAGAGAGCATGTGAAGGTGATCATTTTGAGAAGTGGTCGTGAGGTTGAAGGTAGGTATCCGAGTGAGAGGCCCAATGAACACACACCCGAGGTTATAGAGGTTGAGGAGGGAGCAAGCAAAGAGAAGGAGGTGGTACCCCTACCTTTCAAGCCCCGTAATCCCTTATCCCTCTAGATTGAAGAATGACCAAGTGGATGAACAAGACAAGAAGTTAATGAGTTTGTTCAAGCAACTCCACATCAATATTACTTTTTATTAAGGCATTGGCCCAAATGCCTAAGTATGCAATATTCTTGAAGGACTTGTTGACTAACAAGAGGAAGTTGGAGGAGAGTGCTTAAGTGACCTTAGATGCTTCTTGCTTGGCAATGTTTCAAAAAAACATGGCGAATAAGAAGAAAGAGCTATGAAGCTTCATCATTCCGGTAATATTGGCAATTTGGGTGAAGAAATGGCATTAGCGGACCTCGGGGCTAGTATCAACGTCATGCCATACACTTTCTTTCAGAAGCTAGGCTTGGGAGAGCCTAGGCCTACTCAGATGACTTTGCAATTAGCGGATCGAACGGTGAGACATCCGAGGGGTATCATTGAAGACGTGCTTGTCGAGGTGGACAAGTACATTTTTTCGGTTAACTTTGTTGTGCTGGACGTCGACGAGGATGCGAATGTACCTTTGATACTTGGGAGGCCGTTCTTGCGGACTTCTAAGGCATTGATTGACATGGGCGGCGGGGAGCTAACATTGAGAGTTGGAGATAACAAGCTCACATACCGCCTTGCTAAAGCCATGTGGCATTCTCTTGATATCGATGATGCTTTGTATTTTCTAGACATTACTGATGAGATTGTTATTGAATACATGCAGGAGATGTTCAATCCGGACCCGTACAAGGGTTTGTTCGATCAAGAGGTAGAAAATAAAGAAGTTATGGTTTGACTAAAGAAGTACCATCTACTCCGGGGATCCTAAAGAAGGTGCTCTGGAAGATGAAGCGGGCGAGTAGATGCCACCAGAAATGCTCAAAGGCTGTTGTAGATGGGCGTGAACCGAACAAATTGGGTGAACCTTTGCTAGGTGGCCCCAAGCCTGATAATTCATCCTCTACCTTCAAGAGACTTTGCTCATCATGCTTTCAAGTCATGGGTAAGAGGGCAACTGATAAATGCTTGAGTAGACATATTTTTTATATATGTTTTACATGCATCGAGCATCATTTTTTTACCGTGGTTTATGTCTCATATTGTGTATTTGGTGCTCTTTTATGCATATAGGTTGTGAATGCCTTGACGAGTAAAAAAAGGAAGCAAAAGATAGGCTATAGAGACACAATGTTGGGAGTTCTTGTTCAATTCAAGGACCAAGACACGAGAGCAGCTCATAAACATGGAGATGTGTGCCAACTTCCAAGAAGATTCAAGTCAATTCACTAGTTGGAAGTGGCACAAAGGCAGCCACATCTTCATGTTCTTTCTCTTTGTGAAGATTGCAAGACCTCTCAAAGATACGCCGATGAAGAAAATGTTTTATAGCCTACCACATGGACGTGTGCCCGGACATGTGGCCTCAAGAGAAGAGTGTTTGGACCGCGCTTTCGTGAAAAAGTACTCGAGAAATCTTATCGCAGACTTGCCATTTCATGTAAATTTGCATTTCTTTTTGGCGCTTTTCTTGCAGGTATGCCACCAAGGACCGAAAAGCTTTGATCGTATACGATTAACCTTGGATGGGAACATTCTTTTAACACACCGGCAACACCAGAAGACGACGTCGATGCTTGAGGCGTCCCCACTCATAATTCTTTTAGTTTTCTTTTACTTTTTGTTTTTCATTTTTTTAGTTTTTTTCTTTTATTTTATTTTATTTTATTTATTTTTAGACTTTAGTTAACTTAGTGTTTTGTTTTGTTTGTGCGAGTTTGTGCTTCATGTGTTTACTTATAAGAACTCGTACACCTTTTCTATTTTGTTGAGCTTCACTGAACCCCTTGTCTATTTGTAGATGGCCTTGAGAGTGATGTTGATGGTGTTTTAGTCATAGACATGATCATGTGATATTGTCACATGGTCGTGTGAGCTTCACAACCCATACAACAAGCCCATGAGTTAGACTTCACCAAACGATTAATGAGGTGTTTTAATTGCATTCCCACACACATTATGCTTCCATTGTTATTATTTTTATTGTGCTTGCATGCGTACATTGAGGACAATGTACATCTTAAATATGGGGGAGGGTTCACCTTATACATGACTTTTACTTGTGTTTTCATGAGCATGCTCTTGTTGCCAATGAAGGTTCACCTTAGGGTTAAGAGTTTAATTCTTAGTTTTTTGGAGGTTATAAACATGACTTTTAGTTTTCACTGTAGCAGTACTGTAGCAAAAATATTGTTCACGCGGCCGCGTGGAAATTCCGCGCGCCCGCGTGGAAATTCTTGCAGCCCACGCAGGCGCGTGGAAAATCCACACCCGGGCACGTGAGGGCACGTGACGACGCGATCTAAGGCCCTATAAATAGCCGCTTTTGCCCTATTCTTTCTCATCTTTTGTGCGGCTCTTGAGGGGTGAGACGGTTAGGGTTTGGAGAGGAGGTCTTTATGGCTTTTGGAGGCGCTTCGTCACCAACTTTGATCGATTCCTCCTCCGTCATAGCATAAAGGAAGCCACCGTGAACCTAGCTTCGGAGTGGGTCCTTCAAGATGTCGAAGCTTCCATCAAGGCCATCGCTCATATATAAGGGGGTTTATTTCTATGGTTTTAATGTACTTTCACTCATTGATGGTGTGTTTTTGTATGTTGCTCCATGGAGGGCTAAAACCCTAGAGGGTATTTGGGCTTGTGAACCCTAGGATTCTCATCTTTTGTGGATTTGCTTTTGTGTTTCTATTTAATCCGAGTTTGATTAAGTTTCATTCTTGATTGTTTAATGCTTGCTTGCCTTATTGATCTTATGGTTATTTGGTTTGCATGATTTGTTGCCTTGGTGGGAGGGAGATCTCCATTAGGGTTAGAACCTCAAGTTTGAAGAGGGTTGAGAGGGTGAGTCATGAGATAGTGAAGTGTCCCCTTTCCCTCCGATTGGTGTATTCTATCTCCATTCCCTAAGCTCTATGCAACCATATTTGGTGGGAGGCGTGAGATTGCTCGATTTCTCCACCGGACCTTGTAGGGGGTTAGGATCCTTCACGGGAATTAGGGTTGGATCAATCTTTAGGAATTGGATACACGCTTTGGAATCCCTAGAGTGCTTTTGCGGTCATATGTGGTGTGAGGTGTTGAGATTGAGTGATTTCTCCACCGGGACCTCATAGGGGACTAGTATCGGTGATCTAGAGATAAACCCGATTATGTTTGGATTTCCACGACTTAACTTACTCATCATAGAAACACTTTTGCTTATCCGATACCTAATACTCGAATCCTAGGGGAGCACTGCCCGAATACCCCACTTTTTACTCGATTGAGATTCTCCTTCCATTTTACCCTTGCATATTCGTCTCCGGTGTTCATCTCTTCGCACATTAGATCACCACACTATCCCAATTA
The DNA here is from genome assembly GCF_009730915.1 of Dioscorea cayenensis subsp. rotundata. Lineage (NCBI taxonomy): Eukaryota > Viridiplantae > Streptophyta > Magnoliopsida > Dioscoreales > Dioscoreaceae > Dioscorea > Dioscorea cayenensis. The sequence continues at coordinate 7,810,175 of NC_052486.1, forward strand.
TCATTAGGCTAGATAGCAGAGAAGAAGTTAGTACTAGTAGCCCCTGCTCCCTCGTGGATTCGACTCACCCGACTCACCGGGTATTTATTACTCGACATCCCGTGACACTTGCAGTACACACACGCATATTCGGACGTGTCAGCAACCTTCATCTATGAACCCCCATGAGGTAAGACAAGGTACGTCAAGCTTAGTGACGTAAAACAAGAGCTTCTTTTGGAGGCAAACCCAAGTGTTTATTATTTTTCTTAGTTAGTAGTTTAGTTTTTTTGTGCGAATAAAGTGTTGAGTGTTGGTGTTTTGATTTTTTTAGATGCTTATGTTGTGTTTTTATTGTGGGTTTTTTTAATGTTATAGTGTGTTTTCATGTGGATTTGGCGACGTTTAGGCCGTTTGAGCTTTTTTTTTTCGTGTTTTCTCTAGTTAATGTTGCCTTTTAAAGCAAGCTCTGAGTGTATAGTTGTGTTAAAAAAATTTTCTACAGTGCTTGCAAAGTTTTCTAAGTGTCCAAGTGTCCAGAGAAGACACATGGCCGTGTGGAATTTCCGCACGGGTGTGCATTTTTGTTCAGAGCTCATCCGAAGAGGATATAGGGGCGTGGACACGCCCTTGTGAGCAACCTTGTGATGTTCCACACCCATGGGTAATTTCCGTACAAGCGTGCGCCTTCCTGCAGAGACTTAGCAAATTATATTGACAGCACACAGGGGTGTGGACTCGGTCCTGTGGATGAACCTGTGACAAACGCAAGGGCGTGGGTATTTTTGACACGCCTGCAGGGGTCTCTACAAAAAGAGCTCTCTCCATCCCGAGAAGATACAGGGCGTGTGCATACCCCTTGTGAGTTAGGCTCGCGATTGTCCACGCCTGCAGGGATTCCCCTGACCGGGCGTGTGAAACACTTAGTGATTCTTCTCGCCCAGACAGTGGAGCCACATGTGCGTGCGGCTGCCCCTATAGGTCGGGTGCACGAGCTTGGATATTTTCCACACGCCCGCAGTGAGAGCATTCGAAAACAGTGAGGGTTTTTGCCAAGAGCCCATGGGGGCGCACCGCCCTCGCAATGCTTTCCTTTGGTGGTGCACGGGTGGGCAATTTCAAAGATGCCCGTGTGGATGCGCATAATTCCAAGAGACGCGAGTTTTTTTCTTTTAAAAATTTTTTTGTGAACTATTTTTCTTCTTCATCTCCAATCACCCAAAACCACTCCCGATCAATTTCCCGCCCCCACCATTGTTTTTGGAGGATTTTTGTTTCACATTCCGCGCCAATTTTCAAGTGTTCACATCTATTCCATCGGTAAACCTTTTTATCCTCTTTTCTTCACAAATTCTTGTTTCTAGAGGATTAAAAGTCTTAAGTTGCACGTATTTTTCACTTTATAATGGTTTGTGCAAGTCTGGACAACTTTTAACAGTGGTTTTGAGTTGTATGGAGAATTGTTGTGCAACCGTGTCAAGTTATCATGGCTTGCGGATCCACACAGCGTGTATAATTTCCATAGGCCCGTGTTGAATTCTGCAGGATGTTTTTTTGAGCCTTGTTGATCTTTTTCTTGTCCAATGTTGCAGATATTGCACCTCGAGCGAGGACGCATGAAGTTACGCATCTCTGAGATACCCTATTTGAGCCAATACACATGGAATTCTCGAATCCCTAAGCATTAGGCTCGATTTGAGAGATTATCGCAGACTCGGGTTTTTGGTTAGACTCGCTTTGTAGATTTGCAAGTGTGAGAGATATTCAGCGGGGTGATGAGCTAGCTGATGAGATTGATGAGATGCTAGCAGTGGGTAGCTAGAGGAGGTTATTGACGATCCGTGAGCCAGCTTTCCGCGCGGTGACACTTGAGGTGTTAGTGTCTTTCGAGTTTGATCATCCGTATAGGAGAGTTGACACCATGGATGCTATACAGTTCCGATCATTCGAACATCCATTCTGCATGAGTGTCACCGAGTTCTCATTTCAGTATGGGCCTCGCATAATGGCACGTAGACGTGCACAGAGGAGTATAGACGCTTTGTCGACTGGATTTCCCAAATGCATGCTGACTCAGCATTAGGCGTATAGGGTTTTGTGAGGACATAGACAGTATGAACCGGGAGTTTCTAAGGCCAACAACCTATACCAGTCGAGCTACAGGTATTTGCACTCGGTCCTCTGCAGTGTCCGTGTCGTCGAGGCGACAACTACGCTTTTTTAGCAGGCAAGACTTACTTTATCTATACTCTATGGTCTGCAATGTGCCGATTCATTTGGACACTTAGTGGCAGACGTTTTGAGGCACCAGCCCGCTTTATGAGAGTGGGATTATTATTTGCTGGTCCTTACATCACCAGACTCATCTTGGGGATGTGCTTGATGGACGCTATACGTGGTGTTGAGAAGACGGTCGTGCCTACTCCTCTGGGATTTGATACGATCAGGATTATGGGGTTGGTACACAGATGTGGGCCTGGGACATATATTATAGCTGCGTCCTCCCAAGAGACCACTGGGAGGGGAAGGGATGCAGCGGAGAGTCCTTGATGTAATCCCCGGGCCCTCGGGCCATGCAGACGGGGAGCGAGTACCCCTTGCAATACAGTGAGACATTCCGCAATCGAGACCCATTTTTCACTCCTTCTTAAGCTCATGATCATATTGGGAGACTCGAGAGTGCTGTGGGTGAGCTTCAGACCGAGATCACGGAGCTCCAGGTTATATAGACCGCATAGTATATTGAGATGGTGGCCCGTTTCAACGTGTTACATCGCTATTGATTAGCGGACTTTAGGGCCCCTCCTCGCATCCCCACCACTATGCCCACCGCACCTTTTGAGTACCTAGCGAGTAGCAGTGGAGCCGAGTGCAGTGCATGCATACTTGATCATGTTTTTTTCGCCTCTATTACTCATTTCATTTTTGACTTGTATACTCGTAAAGGACTTTCCTTCCGAGTTTATTTTTCATTTTTGTTGACTCGAGTTGTATTCATTGCTTTATCTTTTTATATACTCGAGTTGTTTTTTTGTTTTATTGAGCTTCACTCGAACACCCTCATGTATGCATGCAGATGGTCTTGTCATCATGGGAATTGAGACTTTGTCATGGGCACGGCCAGCGGTGCTTCGGCACTTGGCCGTGTGTGCTTCACAACCCGTTGGAACATCACTCCCAAGGATTTAGCTCCATCAAATGCAACACTCGGGAGTCGGGGAGTATTGTTTTTGATTGCTTTCTCCCACATTTGTTCTTGTTTGATATACATTATGAGTGAGCTTGTATGTGTACATTGGGGACAATGTACAAGTTAAGTGTGGGGGGAATTTCATAGTGCACACATCTATTTTATATTAGTTTTGATTGATATACATGCTCACATAGCCAATGGCGGTTGACCTTAGTTGCAATGATTGTATTCTTTAGTTTAGGAGAATTTTTAACATTAAATGTCTTCATGCTCTAGTTTTTTCTTGAATTTGTAGGACTTTTTGCCTGATTGTCACTTATTACACTACTCACTCTTTAAACTCTTTTGGAAACTCATGTTTGATGTTAAAGGGACTAAGTATAGTTGTTTCTTTTGTTAATTTTGAAAAAAAAGGAAAAATGAAAAGAGAGAACAAAATAGTTTTATTGTTTATTTGTGCTTGTTGGGTGGAAAGAGCTACCGTCTATGAAGTATGAAGCTACTCTCATAAGTCGGATACTAGTTATTCCCTAATGAGAGAAAGAGCTATCTCATAGGATGAGTGAAAGCTACCACTCCGGTAGAAAGAGCTACCGCCTCGAAAGTGTGAAAGCCACCTTAGCGGCCGCTTTGGAAAGGGCTACCTTAGAGGATGTGTGAAGCTACTACCATCTTTGAAATTTTGTTACTGTTTATAGATAAATAAGTCCCTTGTACTTAGAACTTTGAGGAGTATACTTTGGGTTGTTTTGAGTGAGTTCACACACTTACACGATTTCGGGTTTGTTATCCTTTTTTATTCAAGTTTTAGCTAGAGCATTGATTTTTCATATTTAGTGTTGGAATTTCCCTTACTTGTAGAATGCTCTCTTTGTATACTTTGGTGAACCTAAGGCCAAGCACTTCCAATATCTTCTTCATTGATGAACATAACGTTTTTAATTTTTGCTTGAGGACAAGCAAAAGCTTAAGTGCGGTGGAGTTTGATAAGTGCCTGTGTGATAAGAAGATGAAGTGTTCTTTCCTTATGATGAGCATTACTTTTATCGGGTTTTAACACTAATATATTTATATTTATGTTACTTTCATGCAGATAGGGTTGTGAGGCTGAACATTAGAGAAGAAGCTAATGTGGATCGTAAATGCACCAATTGGAGGAAATCTTGAGAAGGTTCAAATGCGAAGACATAAGTCGGGTTCGAAATGCGGGAATGTGTGTCAACCTCCTCGTATTCAAGTTAGCACTACGATTTGGAGGGGCAACAGCAGCAGTCACATTCAAGCATTCCGGCTTGTGCATGTATAGAAAGATTTCCACCAACATGTCCATTATTGAAGAAGCAAAATGATCTACGACGTAAATGTGTGCCCGTTTACATTACCTCGATGAAAGCATGTATTTGGGAGTGTTTCGAGCCGATCATCGTACCAAGGCATCGTAGCAAAAATACTCGCAGCAGTGCATCGCTCACGTACCGGGTCAAGAAGGATGAAAATAGAGAATCCACATGGGCGAGTGTTAATTCCACACGCCCGTGTGGAAAATCCACATGGACACCCACATGGCCATGTGGATTCTCGATTCTAGCCCTATTTAAAGCTGATTTAAGCCCTGATTTCAGAATCCTTTTCTCCATCTTTTCCCCAACTTGAGAGAGGGCGGCGGCTAGGCTCCGACATCGTGTTCTATTTAGAAGAAGGTTAGTGAGAGAGCTTTCGTCGGCACTGATCCGGCGAGGTGTATCCTTTGACGAGTAGACGACTCTCCACAAGACTATCGCCTCGACTACCGAGGGGGTTTTCTATAGATTTTTTACTTTTACATTTGATTTCATTGATTGTAATTAGCTCCATGGAGAGCTAAACCCCCTAGTGGGTACTTGGGTATTTGTGAACCCTAGGATGTATTCGTTTCATTAAACCTCTTTATTGTGCTTTCAATTAATTGATGTTTTATTTGAGTTCCAATCTTCAATGCATGATTGTATGAATACTCCCTTAGAGTGACACTAAGGTCGAGAGTTCTTGTTGGTAACTATTGTGAGTGAGTGACACACCATGAGAGTTAGACAAAGATAGATTGGAGAGGATTGAGAGGATGAGTAAAGAGGTAGCGGAGCTTCCCTTTTCCTCTCTAGTGTGATTTATTCTACCTGCATTTCCTCAAGTTCTTTGCGGTCATAGTAGAGTGAATGGGCTAAAGGATGACCTTCCGCTGGGACTTAATTGCGGGTGCAACGGAGTGAAGCGTTGAAGTGATTTTAGCACCTAGGGCTTAATTGTGGCTAGGGACCTTCCACCTGGACCAAAGGGTTAGGTCTACATCTAGGAAGAGGATTTATCACTTAGAATCCCAAGAACTCATTGCAATTCTATACGAGTGCAAGGTTGAGAGGTTATTCAATTTCTTCTCTGGGACATGTATAGAGTTAGGCATGGTTGACCTTAGATTTGGGACCATGTATTTAAGGATCTCCACGACTCATTATTGCATAAGTTAGAATGTATAATAGAGGGTTCTTATACTTGAAATGATTGTCCTAGGCTGAATAATATCCGGGTACCCCATTTATATCGATTGCCTTACCTTCTCCTTTACTTGTGCTCTTTTTCTTGTTCTTTTACTTTTGTTATTTCACATCTTTTCACACATATCACTATTATTTTTTTACTTAATTAAGAAAAAATTAAATGATTTTATTCCCTACTCCCTGTAGATACAATACCCAACTTATCTGGGATTTTATTACTTCGACAAACCCGTGCACTTGCAGGACATACGCAAGGGGTGTTGTCATGACCTGATCTACGTCATAGACCTGTGCCGTTTTTTGTTGCCTTGATGGTTATTGTTGACAGGCGCAAAAAATCTAATTCTACAGATTCACATGGGCGTGTGGAAATTCCACATGCCCGTGTAAATTCTTGATTCCAGCCCTTTTTAAAGCCGCGACTTGTACCAATTTGGAAAGACTCTTTTCCATCTTTTCTCCATCCTAGGGGGTTATTGTTTCATTGACCTTTTATTATGCTTTTGTTAATTGATGTCTTTAATTGAGTTCCAATCTTGAATGCTTGTTGAATGATTTCTCCCTTAAAGTGACACTAGGGTTGAGAGTCTATATTGGTAGTCCTTATGAGTGAGTAACACACCATGAGGGTTAGACAAAACAAGATTGGAGAGGGTCGAGAGGGTGAGTCGAGAGGTAGCAGAATGTCCCCTTTCCCTTTGTTGTGATTAATCCTACCTCCGTGTTCCAAGAGTTCTTTGGGGTCACAATAGAGTAAAGTGCTAAGAAAGGAACTCCGTTGGGGGTTAGTTGCGCGAGTAACAGAGTGAAGCGTTGAAGTAATCCTTAGTGCTGGGTCTTAATTGTGACTAGGGTCTTTCGAATGGACCAAAGTGTTAGACCTATATTAGGGAATGGGGTTTCACTTGGAATTCCTAGAGCTTCTTGCAACTGTATGCAGTGTGAGGTGTTGAGACTTATTGATTTCTCCATCGGGGCATAGTGTAGAGTTAGTCACGGTTGACCATAGGTTTGGGACCATGTATTCTAGGATTTCCACAACTCATTAAACATTTGTTAGGAGACATAATAGTTGGTCTTGCACTTGAAGCAATAATCCTAGGGGGAGCAATGTCAAAGTGCCCCACTTTCTATCGATTGCCTTTCCTCTCATATTATTGCGCCTCTCTTTCTTATTTTTTTTTAGTTCTTTTCATATTGATTTTGTTCACACCACTATTGATTCATCTTTACTTTGTTTAAATAGCAATCTTTGTGTTTTTAATCACTATTACCTGTGGATTCGACTACCCACTCACCGGGGTATTATTACTTCGACAAACCCGTGCACTTGCGGGTTACACACAAGGGGTTTGTCAGGCTTTAAGCTCGGGCTCCAAGTTATAAGGAGTGGTCCCTATTGGAGTTTTATACGTCATTCTCTGGGCCCAAAATGTGTCATCTAACCATTTTGACCAATCCCATTTCCCTTGTTCCACGTACTTCGTTAAGATTCTCTTGAGCACTCTATTAGTGACTTCCACTTGACCACTTGTTTGCGGATGGTAGGGAATAGCAAGGTGATGATGCACACCATAGCACTTCAATAATTTTTCAAGTTGGGTGTTACAAAAATGAGTTCCTCGATCACTAATGATAATTCATGGAGTTCCAAATCGAGTGAACAACCTCTTTAGAAATTTTACCACGGTTCGAGCATCATTGGCAGGCAGAGCTTGTGCCTCCACCCATTTAGAGACATAGTCGACCGCCACCAAGATATATTAATTACCATTAGACTTTGGAAATGGTCCCATGAAATCAATACACCACACATCAAACATCTCCTAAAATTGATGCATTTTATCCCGTCACGATAGATTTCCGGCTCCACCCATTTAGATATATAGGATTCTGGGCATTTCATCCCGTCACGAAAAATCAATACCCCACACATCAAACGCCTCCACCCATTTAGATATATCAGATTCTAAGGAATTTCATCCCGTCGTGAAAGATTTTCGGCTCTCTGACAACTGTCGCATCGAAAAACAAACTGATGCGCATCCTAAAATAAAGTCGGCCAATAGAATCCGGTGGGCAAAGCTTCTTCAGCAGTTCTACTTAAAGCATAATGCCTCCCAACTGGCCCGAAATGACAATGTGCAAGGATGTCCCAACCTTCTTTCCTTGATACACATCTTCTAACCACATGGTCTGCACAGATGTGGAACAAATATGTATCCTCCCAAAAGTAATTCTTCAAATCGCTGAAGAACTTTTTATTTGGCTGGAAGATTAAACCATGCTTAAGTACTTTCCCCAATAAGTAATTTGCGAAATCTGTGAACTATAGAATGTCCTATGATTCTGAACTCTGAACTACGTATAAATGCTCCTCGGGAAAGAAATCGTTAATTTCCTTACTTGCTGGCTCGTGACCTGCACACCCCTTCAATCAAAACAGATGGTCTACAACCACATTTTCGGTCTCTTTTTTATCTTTTATCTCCATATCGAACTCTTACAAAAATAAGGTCTAACGAATCAATCTCGGTTTAGCATCAGTTTTGTTCATGAGATAGCAGAGTGCCGAATGATCCGTAAATATAGTAACCCTCGATAAGATGAGGAATGGCCTGAATTTATCAAAAGAAAAAACCACTGCTAACAATTCTTTTTCTGTGGTTGGATATGTTTCTTGAGCACTCATCAGAGTCTTGATAGCATTATAAATCGGTTGAAACTGTTTGCCTTTCCTCAGGCCCAACACTGCTTCAACGACATAATCACTTGCATCGCACATGATCTCAAAGGGTTCATTCTAATATGGTGTGATCAAAATTGGTGCTTGCACTAACCTCTCCTTCAATGAATTAAAAGCAATTAGGCACTCATCTCCAAAATCAAAAGGGGTATCCTTTCCAAGGAGTTTTGTCAACGGTTGAGTTATCTTTGAGAAGTCCTTAATCAATCTCCTGTAAAAGCCTGTGTGCCCAAAGAAACTTCGAACACCTCTAACATTTGTAGGTGGAGGGAGTCTTTCTATGACTTTAATCTTTGCCTTGTCTACCTCCATTCCCACTTGTGAAATCTTATGCCCAAGGACAATGCATTCTTGGACAATAAAGTGACATTTCTCCCAATTAAGAACAAGATTTGTCTCTTCACATCTTATGAGCACTCTCTCCAAGTTCCTTAAATAGATGTCAAAAGAATATCCAAATAGTGAAAAGTAATCCATGAACACCTCCATGATGTCTTCTAGGTGATCATCGAAGATGGCAGTCATGCAACACTAGAATGTCGCTGGTGCATTACACAACCCGAAAGACATTCTTGTGTAAGCAAAAGTATCATAGGGACAAGTAAACATTATCTTCTCTTGATCTTCCAGAGCTATGGGAATTTGGAAGTATCCTGATATACCATCGAGGAAGCAATAAAATTGATGCCCAACTAATCATTCTAACATCAGATCAATAAATGGCAATGGGAAATAATCCTTTTGTGTTGCATCATTCAACCTTCTGTAGTCAATGCAGACGCGCCATTCTATAACTATCCTGGTCGGAATTTATTCATTCTTTTCATTTTTCACAACTGTCATTCCTTTTTTCTTTGGAACTACATGAGTTGGTCTCACCCATGCACTGTCGGAGATAGGATAGATGATACCCACATCCAAAAGTTTTACCACTTCGGCCTTGACAACTTCTTTCATGTTCGGGTTTAATCTTCTTTGGGGTTGGATCATAGATTTATAGTTATCCTCCATTAAGATTTTATCAGTGCAAAATGATGGGTTTATGCCTTTTATATCATAGATCTTCCAAGCAATGGCAGATTTAAGTTATTTTAGCACTCTCACAAGCTTGTCCTTCTGATCAGGAGAAAGATTTGAAGCTACAATCACCGGGAGCTTTGACCCTTCCATTAGAAAGGCATATACCAAATGTGCCAGCAAAGTTTTAAGCTCTAAATTGGGTGGTTCCTTAATCGATGGTCGCAATCTACTTTCCTTCAATCTATCAATTTCATCAAAGTCGTCCGACCCTTGTTCGAAATTATTCCCCACCTCATCTGCTTTTGCATGGGCATCTGAATGGCCTTCAACAACAACCACATCCTCTATCTCGCAAATTTCCTATATTGAAGTTGACACACCCAACAAGAAAAGTTCTTGTCTTTGTTCATAATAGGATGAGTCAAACTGAGCAAGGAATCCCTCCAAACTTTCTTCCAAATGATTGCTCATAGATACCAATGCGGACTGACACACCCCTTGCGTGTGACCCGCAAGTGCACGGGTTTGTCGAAGTAATAAATCCCAAGTGAGTGGGGTATCGTATCCATAGGGAATAAGGAATAGAAACACCAAGACTCCTACTTAACTAAGTGGAAAGGAAATAATGATGGTGTGGATAAAAATCTATGTAAATAAACTAAAGAAGATAAGAAAAAAAGGCACAATAAAATGATAGGAAATACAATCGATAAAAGTGGGGTACTCAGATATTGTTCCTCCTAGGATTATTGCCTCAAGTGCAAAACCAACTATTATGCTTCCTGACTAATGCTTAATGAGTCGTGGACATCATTAAATACACGGCCCCAAATCTAAGGTCAACCATAACTAACTCTATACTACGCCTCGGCAAAGAAATCAATCAGTCTCAACAGCTCACACTGTGTAAGGTGGAAATACTAGGGATTCCAAGTGATAAACCCTATTCCTATATGTAGATCTAACCCTTTGGTCCAGGCGAAAGACCCCTAGTCACAATTAAGCCATAGGTGTTAAAGTCACTTCAACGCTTCAATCTGTTGCTCGCGCAACTAAGCCCTAGCAGAGTTCATCTCTTAACCCTTCACTCTATTATGACCACAAAGAACTCTTGGAACATGGAAGTAGGATAAATCAAACTGGAGGGAAAAGGGGACGCTCCGCTACCTCTCAACTCACTCTCATGGCCCTCTCCAATCTTGCTTTGTCTAACCCTCATGGTGTGTCACTCACTCACAACGATTACCAAAGTAGACTCTCAACCCTAGTGTCACTCTAAGAGAGAAATCATTCAACAAGCATTCAAGATTGGAACTCAATTAAAGAGATCAAGTAAAGAAAGAATAACAAAAGGTTAATGAAACAAATACATCCTAGGGTTCACAAATCCAAGTACCCACTAGGAGGTTTAGCTCTCCATGGAGCAAGATACAATCAATAATGAAATCAAAAGTAAAACATGCAATCCATAATAAAACCCTTCGGTATTCATATCGATGGTCTTGTGGAGTAGCCTCGTCCTCTCCAATGGCCCCCTTGTCAAGCCTAGGGCACACCTCGATGGATCGGTGCAGACGAAAGTTCCCCAAATAACTATCTTCCAAGAGAAACGCTGTATTAAAGCCGTAAAACCACTCCAAAAGACTTGCAAAGCCTCTCTAACCCTAGCCATCGACCTCCCAAAAGATGGAGAAAATATAGAAGAAAGGAGGAAAGATCGATCCTGAAATCGAGGCTATTCGCGACTTTATATAGGCTAGAATCAGGAATGCACAAGGGTGTGTGGAATATCCATAAGCCCATGTGGATTTTTGGAACTCTGATTTTTTGCGAGTTGTGAACAGTAACTACTACAGTAAATTGCTACAGTGATTGCTACATCGCATGCTGCAGTATCCCCGCCAAAATACTCCCGAATCTACACTTTTCATCGAGGCAACATAAACGGGCACACGTCTATGCTGTAGATCGCGTTGCTTCTTTACTAAAAGGTCTCATTGGTGAAGATCTTGCTATCATTGCACAAGTTGGGATACGCAAATGTGACTGTCTTTGTGCCCCTCCAAACCATTGTAATTGCTTGAGCACATGGAGGTTGGCACACATTCACGTATCTTCAATCACAACTTGTGTCTTCGCATTTGTTCACTCCAAGACTTCATCAACAAAGTACAATCGCAATCCACTTTGGCTTCTTTCTTACATATTTGGCTTCACAACCTTTCATGCACAAAAGTTCACAAATACACATGGATTAGCGCTAAAACCTGATAAAAGTAATGCTCATAGTAAGAAAAGAATACTTCGTATAATACACAAGCACTTATCACAGACTTTTTAAATTGATTGACACGTCCGAATATGCGTGCGTGTACCGCAAGTGCACGGGTGTCGAAGTAATAAATACCCAATGAGTTGGGTAGTCAAATCCACAGGGAACAGGGCTACTAGTACTAACTTCTTCTCTCCTATCTAGCCTAATGATAATGAGATAGTGTGGTGATCTAATGTGCGAAGGGATGAATACTAGAGACGAATATGCAAGGGTAAAATAGAGGGTGATCCCAATCAGTAAAAGTGGGGCATTCAGGCAATGCTCCCCCTAGGATTCAGGTATTAGGTCCCGGATATGCAAAGTGTTTCTATGATGAGTAAGTTAAGTCATGGAAATCCAAACATAAACGGGTCTGTCTCTAGATAACCGATACTAGTCCCCTACGAGGTCCCAGTGGAGAAATCGCTCAATCTCAACACCTCACACCACATATGACCGCAAAGCACTCTAGGGATTCCAAGAGGTGTATCCGATTCCTAAAGATTGATCCAACCCTAATTCCCGGTGAAGGATCCTAACCCCCAACAAGGTCCCGGTGGAGAAATTGAGCAATCTCATGCCTCCCCCCAAATATGGTTGCATAGAGTCTAGGGAATGGAGATTGAATACACCAATCGGAGGGGAAATGGGATACTTCACTATCTCATGACTCACCCTCTCAATCCTCTTCAATCTTGAGGTTCTAACCCTAATGGAGATCTCTCTCCCACCAAGGCAACAAATCATGCAAACCAAATAACCACAAGATCAATAAGGCAAGCAAACATTAAACAATCAAGAATGAAACCTAATCAAACTCGAATTAAATAGAAACACAAAGCAAACCCACACAAGATGAGAATCCTAGGGTTCACAAGCCCAAATACCCTCTAGGGTTTTAGTTCTCCATGGAGCAACATACAAAACACACCATCAATGAATGAAAGTACATTAAAACCATAGAAATAAACCCCCTTATATATGAACTGATGGCCTTGATGAAAAGCTTCGACGTCTTGAAGGACCCTCTCCGAAGCTAGGTTCACTAGTGGCTTCCTTGATGCTATGATGGAGGAGGAATCGATCAAAGTTGGTGACAAAGTGCCTCCCAAGACGTAAAGACCTTCTCTCCAAACCCTAGCCGTCTCACCACTCAAGAGCCGCATAAAAGATGAGAAAGAAAGGAAAAACGACTATTTATAGGCCTTAGACCGCATATGTCATGTGCCCCCACACGCCCATGTGGATTTTCCACGTGCCCGCGTGGGTTGCAAGATTTTCCACGCGGTCGTGTGGAATTTCCACATAGGCGCATGAACAGTAATTCTGCTACAGTACTTGGTTACAGTATTTTACTACAATATTTAGCTACAGTACTCTCTATAATCGCGGTCCAAACACTCTTCTCTTGAGGCCACATGTCCGGGCACACGTCCATGTGGTAGGCTATAAAACTTTTCTTCATCGACGTATCTTTGAGAGGTCTTCCAATCTTTACAAAAAGAAGGAACATGAAGATGTGGCTGCCTTTGTGCCCTTCAAACTAGTGAATTAACACACATCTTCACGTTCATGACTCCTCTTGTGTCTTGGTCCTTGAATTGAACAAGAACTCCCAACATTGTGTCTTTATAGCTTATCTTTGCTTCCTTTATACTCTTTAAGGCATTTACAACCTATATGCATAAAAGAACACCAAATACACAATATGAGACATAAACCATGGTAAAAATGATGCTCAATGCATGTAAAACATATATAGAAATATGTCTACTCAAGCACTTATCACTGATCCAGCACACTATCTAACTCATAATTCTAATTTTGCATTTTGTCCCTGTAATCAACAACTGATCCTTCCATCGGATGGTTGATGGTGAATTGCTCCTTTAGGGAACAAAATGAAGTGGACTACACTGCAAACTTCTCAACATTCAGTTCTATATGTTCAACCATTCCCGTGATTGTGTCAAATAATTCGGGTATGTTAATCATTCTTCATGAAATTAATGAAACAAAAGAAACAAATGAGAATGATGAAAGAATAAGGAAGTGTGAAATAGAATAAATGGTGAATAGCTAAAATAGCAAAGTGCAAAGTGCTTCTAAAATGTAATTCCCTAGCAACGGCGCCAAAAACTTGACACGACCCTTTTGCTTGTTAATCGCAAGTGCATGGGTTTGTCGAAGTAGAAATACTCTGGTGAGAGGGTAGTCGAATCCTCTTCGAATAGTCCTTAGAAACACAAAGATTGCTATTTAACTAGAATGAAAATGAGTCAATGGTGATGTGAAAACAAATCAATGCAAGTAAAAATAAGAAAAGAAGAAAGAGGCACAAATAAAAGATAGGAAAGACAATCGATGATAAATGGGGCACCCGGACATTGCTCACCCTAGGACTATTGTTTCAAGTGCAAAACCAATCACTATACTTTCTAATTGATGTCTAACGAGTCATGGAGATCCTTAAACACACAATCCCAAAACTTAAGGTCAACCATGACTAACCCTACACTATGCCCCGGTGGAGAAATCTCTCAGTCTCGACACCTCATACTGTGCTAGGTTGCTTTAGACTCTAGGGATTGCAAATGACAAACCCCTAGTCACAATTAAGCCCCAGATACTAAGGACTATTTTAACGCTTCACTCTGTTGCTTGCATAACTAAACCCCAGCAGAGTTCATCTTTTAGCACTTCACTCTATTGTGACCGCAAAGAACTCTTGGAATATGGAGGTAGAGTAAATTACACCGGAGGGGAAAAGGGACGTTGCGCTACCTCTCAACTCACCCTCTCAACACTCTCCAATCTAGCATTATCTAATCCTCATAGTGTATCACTCATACATATGGATTACCAACATGGATTCTCATCCCTAGTGTCACTCTAAGGGAAAATCAACTCAACAAGCATTCAAGATTGGAACTCAATTAAAAACATCAATTATGGAAAGCATAATAAAACACAAAACACATGTATTAGCGATACAATCTGAGAAACGTAATGCTCATTGTAAGAAAAGAATACTTCATATTACTAATACACAAGCACTTATCAAACTCCCTCCACACTTAAGCTTTTGCTTGTCCTCAAGAAAAAATAAGACATTGAAGTATAGAAGAAGGAAAAAATTGAAAGTTCTTGTGATAACGCCCCTTGCGTTTTACTCGGAAGTGCACAAATCCAAGTAACCACTAGGGGGTTTAGCTCTCCATGGAGCTAGTTACAATCAACAATGAAATCGAATGTGAAAACAAGTAATCCATAGAAAAACCCCCTCGGTGTTCATGTCGATGGTCTTTTGGAGTAGTTGAGTCTTCTCCAAGGGTTCCCTTATCCGGCCTAAGGCACACCTCGTCGGATCTATTCCGATGAAAGCCCCCCCAATAACCTTCTTCTAAGCGAATCACGATATCGAATCCTTCAAACCACTCCTAAGACGTGCCAAAAGCCTCTCGAAACCCTAGCCGACCGCCTCCCAAATGATGGAGAAAGGTAGAAAAGAGGGCTGGAATCGGCATCCACACGCCCTGTGGATATTTCCAATGGGCTTGTGGAATTTCCACACGGGCGTGGGGAATTTCCACACGCCCCTGTGGATTCTCTGGAACTCATTTTCGGCAGGCTATGAATAATAACTGTTATAGTAGTTGGCCAGAACACTCCCAATTCCACATGTTTATGCCATAGATCACACGTCTTCTTCAATCAAAAGCTTCATTGGTGGAGATCTTGTCATCAATGCATGAGTCGGGATATGCAAATATGACTGCTGGTAAGTGTTTGTGTGATAAGAATGCGAAGTGTTCTTTCCTTATGATGAGCATTACTTTTATCGGGTTTTAGCGCTAATATGTGTGCATTTATGTTACTTTCATGCATATAGGGTTGTGAAGCCGAATGGTAAAAAAAGAAGCCAACGTAGATCGTGAACGCACTATTTGGAGGAAATCTTGAGAAGGTTCAAACGCAAAGAAATAAGTCAAGTTCAAGACGCAAGAATGTGTGCCAGCCTCCTTGTATTCAAGTTAGCACAATGGTTTTGAGGGGCACAAGGGCAGTCACATTTGAGTATCCTCGACGTATTAATAGCAAGATTTTCACCAATGAAGCTGTTTATTGAAGAAGTAAAGCAATCCACGATGTAAACGTGTGCCTTTTTACGTTACCTCGATGAAAGCATATATTCAGGAATGTCTCTGGCGGTACTATAGCCGGTTAATGTAGTAAGAACTTTAAAAATTCACTGTAGCAAGTACTGTTCACAGACGGTAGAAAAAGTGAAGTTCAGAGAATCCACATGGGTGTGTGGAAGTTATCCATGGCCATGAGGAATTTTCACAGGCACGTGTGGAGAATCCACAGGGGCGTGTGGATGTCCAATTCCAGCCCTATTTAAAGCCAATTTCAGCCCTGACTTCAGGATTCTTGTCTCCATCTTTTTCCCAAATTTCAAGTGGATGGCGGCTAGGGTTTTGAGAGGTTTTGGTAAGGCTTTTGGAGTGGTTCTCCAGCTTTGACACCGTGCTCCACTTGGAAGAAGGTTATTGGGGGAGCTTTCATCGGTACCGATTTGGCGAGGTTTGCCTTAGGCCAGACAAGGGGACCTTTGGAGGAGACGAGGCCACTCCACAAGACCATTGATACTGCTACCGAGGGGGTTTTTTCTATGGATTACTTGTTTTTACATTCAATTTCATTGTTGATTGTAAATAGCTCCATGGAGAGCTAAACCCCCTAGTAGGTATTTGGATTTTTGAACACTAGGATGCTATTGTTTCTTTAAACCTTTTATTATGCTTTTCTTTATTGATGTTTTAATTGAGTTCCAATCTTGAATGCTTGTTGAATGATTTCTCCCTTAGAGTGACACTAGGGTTGAGAGTCTATATTGGTAACCCTTGTGGATGGGTGACACGCCATGAGGGTTAGACAAAGCTAGATTGGAGAGGGTTGAGAGGATGAGTCGAGAGGCAGCAGAGTGTCTCCTTTCCCCTTCGATTTGATTTACTCTACCTCCACGTTCAAAGATTTATTTGCGGTTATAGTAGAGTGAACGGGCTAATGGATGACTTTCCGCTTGGGCTTAGTTGGAAAGGCAACGGAGTGAAGCAATGAAGTGATTTTAGCACCTAGGGCTTAATTGTGACTAGGGACCTTCCGCTTAGACCAAAGGGTTAGTTCTACACATAGGAATAAGGTTTATCACTTGGAATCACTACAGCGTCTTGCAACTGTACACAGTGCGAGATGTTGAGATTGATCGATTTCTCCACCGGGACTTGGTGTAGAGTTAGTCATGGTTGACCTTAGATTTGGAACCGTGTATTGAAGGATTTCCATGACTAATTAATGTATTAATTAGGAACCATAATTGTTGGTTCTACACTTGAAATGATTGTCCTAAGCGGAACAGTATCTGAGTACCCCATTTATATCGATTGCCTTATCTCTCAATTCTATTATGCCTCTCGTTCTTATTCTTTTATCTTTTTTTATATAAATCTCATTAATCATACCAACGATTTATTCCCATCATAGTTTGATAGCAATCATTGTGTTTCTATTCACTATTCCCTATGGATACGATACCCACTCACCTGGGATTTATTAATTCGACACCCGTGCACTTGAGGTTTACACGCATATTCGGTCGTCTTAAGTTTTTGGCGCCGTTGTCAGGGAATAGGTGTTTTAGAGACACTTTCCACTTTGCTATTTTAGCTATTTATCATTCATTCTATTTCACACTTTCTTATTCTTCCATCATTCTCATTTGTTTTCTTTTGTCATGTCTTTGTTTTTCTTGCAAGGAGTTTAAATGATGATTGATCCGCTCATTGCTCTGTATTCTCGAGTTGAAGCTCAGAGGGAACAAGTTGATAGAATTATTACTTCACAACAACAGAGCATTCCTTATTGCAACACAAATAATCCAATTGAAAAGGGCTACCCAAACTTCTTGTGGAATAGTGATGGACAATATTGGGAAGCACCTCAAGAGGAATGTCAAAAGGGTGAGACACTCGGAGAGGATGCACTTTAGGTGCAAAGAGTATTAGCTAACTTTATTGGAGCATCCGATGTCTGCATCCAAAATATGGAGACCACACTAAGATGTCATAAAGCCTCATATAAAAATCTTGAGCATCAATTAGGAGGGATAATAAGTATATGAGTAAGCAATTCAAGTTCCTTATAGAGATGATGTGGTAGTGATCGGCAATGAAAAAGTTGGGCGGAACGAGTATGATGTTGTCGAGATTGAGGGGATGCAAGAAGAACCTTTCATTCAATGTGAGGATTATTTGAATGGACAGTATGTTTGTGAGCAAGAAATGATACAAGGAGGGTCGGTGAAGACAGGTTGCTTTCAAGTTGAAATTGAAGAAGAAGTAAATCCTAAGGTAATGGAATGAGCACCGCTCTTTAGGATTGATCAACTAATAAATTGCAAAAAGGAGATTTTGGGTTTGGAAGAAGATGTGGGTAGGAGATTGAAGCCATCCAATAACCCACATGTGCTAAGCTTGGACAATGCCCAACCCAAATTGTTTCATTGGAGGCCAAAGGTAAGATGGCTAGACTCTCCAACAAATATTCCACCCCGGCAAGTAGATTTTTGGTTTAAAGGAAGTAGCTTCGCACTGTCTAGTCTGGAGAAACATACTTTTTTCAAGCTTCCATAAGGTAAGGAAGAGGTACGTCACGCTAAGTGACATAAAACAAAAGCGCTTCTTGGGTGGCAAACCCAAGTTTTTTTAATGTTTTTTTCTAGTTTTTTTAGTTAGTATTTGAATGAATAAGGCTTTAAGTGTTGGTGTCTTAATTTTTTTAGATGCTTTTTGCTTTGTGATTTTCTTGTGGACATTGTGGTGTTATGATGTGCCTAATAGTGTGTGGCGAAGAATCGTGGTCATTTGAGGGTGTTTTTCGTGTTTTCACTGGTTAAAATTGCATTGTTAGGCAGCCTTTGAGTGTATATCTGTGTTCAAGAATTTTTTGCAGAGCATGTAAAGTTTTCTAAGTGTCCAGAGAAAAAAACACGCATGTGTGGAATTTTCGCACGGGCGTGCGTTTTCGTTTAGAGCTCATCTAGAGATGGCATAGGGGCGTGGACTCTCCCCTATAAGTGACCTTATGATGGTCCACGCCCATGTGGAATTTTCGCACGGGCGTGTGTTTCCCTGCAGACTTAGAGATTTTTCCCGAGAAAACACAGGGGCGTGGACTCGCCCATGTGGATAATTTTGTTAACAAATGCACGGGCATGGGTAATTTCCGCACGCCCGTGTGGTTCTTTGCAGAGAATTTCTCCTCCATCCCGAGAAGACACAGGGGCGTGCATCCGCCTCGTGAATTGCCCGCTTAGGATCCTCACCCGTGTGGAATTTCTCCACAGGGCATGTGAAACACTTAGAGAATTTTTCTAGGTTGGACGGAGAAGCCACGGAGGCATGCGTGCGCCTCGTGGAGTCCGCACACGGGCGTGGGAATTATCTGCACGCCCGTGTGGATGCATTCATAAGCATAAGGTGTCATCCCGAGAAACCACAGGGGCGTGCGTCTTCCCCTGTGGGTCTCTCCTGTGGAGTCACACGGGCGTGGGTAATTTCCACATGCCCGTGTGGATGTACAAAACTCAAAAGGCTGCGTTTTCTCTTTATAAATTTATTTTGCCTTTTCATCTTTTCACTCCTAAACATTCTAAGAACACGTCCTTGCACTCTCCTAAAATCTCACCGTCGTTTTAGAAGGTTGTTACTTGAGTTTTCGTGCCATTTTTTGTATTCTTTCATTCTCCTTTAGTTAGTAAGCTTATCTTTCTCTTTTCTTCACTCAATCTTTATTTATTTTGTAGCACCAGCGTCATCTTCACTAGCAGCGGTAACAAATGCACAAGCGATTGACACCGACACTGTAGGCATCTTTACCTTCTTTGTTCTTATTTTTCGTATTATATTTTTGCATTTTATTTTGAACTTGTGTACTCATAAATGATCTTTCTTCTGAGTTTATCTTTTATTTTTTTCTTGAATTGTATTTCAATGCTTTATCTTTTATATACTCGAGTCACTTTTGTTTATTGAGGTTCACTGAACCCCCTTGTGTATGCATGCAGATGGACTTGTCAGTATGGGAATTGAGAACTAGTCATAGACACGGTCAAGGTGTTTTACACTTGGCCGTGTGTGCTTCACAACCCGTTGGATCTTCACTCCCGAGGATTTAGCTCCATCAAACGCACCACTAGGAGTCAGGGGAGTATTGTTTCAATTGCCCACTCTCACATGTGTTTTAAATTATATTACTTTTATTGTGATTGCATGCGTACATTGAGGGCAATGGACATTGATAAGTGCTTGTGTGATATGAATGCGAAGTGTTCATTCCTTATGTTGAGCATTACTTTTCTCAGGTTTTTACACTAATATGTGTGTTTTTATGTTACTTTTATGCAGGTAGGGTTGTGAGGCCGAGTATGAAGGAAATAGGCCAATGTGGATCATAATGCACCTATTTTGGAGGAAATCTTGCTAAGGGTCAAACACACACTTGAGTGTGTGCCAACCTCCTCGCATTCGAGTGAGCACATCCATTTGGAGGGGCACAAAGGTAGTCACACTCGAGCATTCCGACTTATGCACATAAGAACAAGAGCTCCACCAACATGTATATCATTGAAGAAGCAAGTGATTCACAACGTAAACATGTGCCCGTTTGTGTTACCCCGATGAAAATATGGAATTGGGAAGTTATTCAGGTCGAAGACTGTAGAAGAGCACTATAGCAACAATGTAGCATGTACTGTAGTAGCAATGTTCACAGCCGACCGAGAAATTAGAGAAACAGAGAATCCACACGGGCGTGCGGAAATTATCCACGGCCGTGTGGAAATTATCCATGGCCGTGTGGAAATTCCGCACGGGCGCGTGTACCGTTCACGCCCGTGGAGTCGCCCGATTCAAGCCCTATTTAAAGCCGATTCAGCCCCGATTTTGGTATTCTTTTCTCCATCTTTTACCCAACATGAGAGAAGGCTTCAGCTAGGGTTTTGACGGGTATTGGCTAGGGTTTTGGAGAGGTTCTATGGCTCTGACATCGCGTGTCCTTTGGAAGAAGGTTATTGAGAGAGCTTTCGTCGGCATCAATCCAGCGAGGTCTATCCTAGGCCGGACAAAGGATCTCTTGCGACGAGTAGAGGACTCTCCATAAGACCATCGACTCGACCATCGAGGGGGTTTATTTATGGATTCATTGCTTTTACATTCAATTTCTTTGATTGTACTTAGCTCCATGGAGAGCTAAACCACTAGTGGGTACTTGGGTAATTGTGAACCCTAGGATGTATTCGTTTCATTGAACTTCTTTATTATGCTATCAATAAATTGATGTTTATTGTGAGTTCCAACCTTGAATGCTTGATTGTATGAACATTTCCCCTAGAGTGACACTAGGGTTGAGAGTTCTTGTTGGTAACCTTGTGAGTGAGTGACACACCACGAGCGTTAGACAAAGCTAGGTTGGAGAGGGTTGAGAGGGTGAGTCGAGAAGTACAAGAGCATCCCCTTTCCCCTCCGATGTGATAGATTCTACCTCCGTTCCTCGAGTTCTTTGCGTCCATAATAGAGTGAATGGTCTAAGGGATGAATCTCCGCTGGGGCTTAGTTGCACGTGCAACGGAGTGAAGCGTTGAGGGGATCTTAGTATCTAGGGCTTAATTGTGGTTAGGGACCTTCCGCCTGGACCAAATGGTTAGGTCTATAATTAGGAAGAGATTTATCACCTGGAATCCCTAGAGCTCATTGCAACTTTATTCGAGTGCGAGGTTGAGTTGTTATTTAATCTCTCCTCCGGGACATGAATAGAGTTAGGCATAGTTGACCTTAGATTTGGGACTATGTATGTAAGGATTTCCACGACTCACCATTGCATTGATTAGGAAGCATAATAGAGAGTTCTTGCACTTGAAGAGATTATCCTAGGTGAAGCATCATCCGAGTACCCCATCTTTATCAATTGCCTTACCTCCTCCTTACTTTTGCTCTCTTACTTGTTGCTTTTAATTGTTGAGAATTGAATCATTGTCACACTTATCACTTTTGATATTCCACATGGCTAAGAATCGAATTAAGTGTCTTTACTCCCTACTCCCTGTGGATTCGATACCCGCTTACCCGGGATTATTACTTCGACAAACCCGTGCACTTGCGGGATATACGCAAGGGGATCTTGTCACACATCTTAAGTGTGGGTGGGAGTTCACATTGCACATGTCCTTTATATATGTTTTGATTGACATACATGCTCACATAGCCAATGGCGGTTCACCTTAGTTGCAATGATTGTATTCTTTAGTTTAGGAGAATTTTTAACATTGAATGTTCTCATGCTCTAGTTCTTGCTTGAATTTCTAGGAATTTTTGCCCGATTGACACTTGTTGCACTACTTACTCTTTAAAAACTCTTTTGGAAACTCGAGTTTGATGTTAAAGGGACTAGTTATAGTTGTTTCTTTTGTAATCATCAAAAATATATATATATATATATAGTTTTATTATTTAGTTGTACTTTTTGGGTGGAAAGAGCTACCACCTATGAAGTATGAACCTACTCTAATAAGTCAGATACTAGTTATGCCCTAATTAGAGAAAGAGCTATCTCATAGGATAAGTGAAAGCTATAACCCCGGTAGAAATAGCTACCACCTCGAAAGTGTGAAAGCCACCTTAGCACCCGCTTTGGAAAGGGCTACCTTAGAGGATGTGTGAAGCTACTACCATCTTTTTAATTTTTGTTGCTTTGTGTAGATAAATAAGTCCCTTATACTTAGAACTTTGAGGATTATACCTTGGGTTGACTTAAGTGAATTTACACACACTTATACGATTTAAGGTTCATTGTTCTTTTTTATTCGAGTTTTAAGCTAGAGCATTGATTTTTCGTATTTAATGTTGAAATTTCCCTTACTGATAGAATGCTCTCTTTGCATGTTTTGGTGAACCTAAGGCCAAGCACTTCCATATTTCCATCATCTATACTTCAATGTTTTAATTTTTTGCTTGAGGACAAGCAAAAGCTAAAGTGTGGGGGAGTTTGATAAGTGTTTGTGTTATAAGAATGTGAAGTGTTCTTTCCTTATGATGAGCATTACTTTTATCATGTTTTAGAGCTAATATGTATGCATTTATGTTACTTTCATGCATATAGGGTTGTGAATACGAATGGTAAAGAAAGAAGCCAATGTAGATCTTGAACGCACTATTTTATAGGAAATCTTGAGAAGGTTCAAGATGCCACCCTATATGCATGAAAGTAACACAAATGCACAACTATTAGCGCTAAAACCTGATAAAAGTAATGCTCATCATGATGAAAGAAGACTTCGCATTTTTATCACACAAGCTTTTATCAAACTCCCCCACACTTAAGCTTTTGCTTGTCCTCAAGCAAAAATAAAAAATTGAAGCATAGAAGAAGGAAATAATGAAAGTGCTAGGCCTTAGGTTCACCAAAGCATGAGAGGAGTGCATTCTACAAATAAGGAAAATTTCAACACTAAACACGACAAATCAATGCTCTAGCTAAAAACTTGAATAAAAAAGGACAACATACCCGAAACCGTGTAAGTGTGTGTAAACTCACTCAAATCAACCAAATTATACTCCTCAAAGTTCTAAGTATAAGGGACTTATTTATTTACACAAAATGACAAAAATTAAAAATATGGTAGTAGCTTCACACATCCGCTAAGGTAGCTTTCACACTTTTAATCTGGTAGCTTTCACTCATCCTATGTGACAGCTCTTTCTCTCATTAGGGCATAATTAGTATCTGATAAGTGCTTGTGTGATATGAATGCTAAGCGTTCATTCCTTATGTTGAGCATTAGTTTTCTCAGGTTTTTACACTAATATGTGTGTTTTTATGTTACTTTCGTGCAGGTAGGGTTGTGAGGCCGAGTATGAAGGAAAGAAGCCAATGTGGATCATAATGCACCGATTTTGGAGGAAATCTTGCTAAGGTTCAAACGTGAAGACATAGGTCGGGTGTGAGATGCTAGAGTGTGTGCCAACCTCCTCATATTCTAGTTGGCACATCCATTTGGAAGGGCACAAGGGCAGTCACACTCGAGCATTCTGACTTATGCACATAGAACAAGAGCTCCACCAACTTGTCTATCATTGAAGAAGCAAGTGATCCACGACGTTAACATGTGCCCGTTTGCGTTGCCCTGATGAAAGTATGGATTCGGGAAGCTATTCAGGATGGATATTGTAGCAGGGTACTGCAGGAAGGTACTGTAGCAGCACTGTTCACAGCCGACCGAGAAAACAGGAATTCAAGGAATCCACACGGGCGCGTGGAAATTATCCACGCCCGTGTGGAAATTCCACATGGGCGTGTGAAAAATCCACAAGCCCGTGTAGTCACCCGACTCCAGCCCTATTTAAAGCCGATTCAGACCCGATTTCAGTATTCTTTTCTCCATCTTTTCCCTAACTTGAGAGAGGGCTTCAGCTAGGGTTTTTGAGGGGTATTGCCTAGGGTTTTGGAGAGGTTCTACGGCTCTGGCATCGCGCATCGATTGGAAGAAAGTTATTGGGAGGGCTTTCATCGGCATCGATCCGGCGAGGTGTATCCTAGGCCGGATAAAGGATCCCTTATGACGAGTAGAAGACTCTCCACAAGACCATCGACATCACCATTGAGGGGGTTTCTTTATGGATTCATTGCTTTTGCATTCTATTTCTTTGATTGTACTTAGCTCCATGGAGAGCTAAACCCCTAATGGGTACTTGGGTATTTGTGAACCCTAGGATGTATTTGTTTCATTGAATCTCTTTATTATGCTTTCAATTAATTGATGTTTATTGTGAGTTCCAACCTTGAATACCTGATTGTATGAACATTTCCCCTAGAGTGACACTAGAGTTGAGAGTTCTTGTTGGTAATCTTGTGAGTGAGTGACACACCACGAGTGTCAGACAAAGCTATGTTGGAGAGGGTTGAGAGCGTGAGTCGAGAGGTACAGGAGTGTCCCATTTCCCCTCCAACGTGATAGATTCTATCTCCGTTCCTCGAGTTCTTTGCGGCCATAATAGAGTGAATGGTCTAAGGGATGACCCTCCGCTGGGGCTTAGTTGCGAGTGCAACGGAGTGAAGCGTTGAGGTGATCTTAGTATCTAGGGCTTAATCGTGGTTAGGGACCTTCCACCTCGACCAAATGGTTAGGTCTATAATTAGGAAGAGATTTATCACTTGGAATCCCTAGAGCTCATTGCAACTCTATGCGAGTGCGAGGTGTTGAGATTGTTCGATTTCTCCTCCGGGACATGTATAGAGTTAGGCATAGTTGACCTTGGATTTGGGACTATGTAATGAAGGATTTCCACGACTCACTATTGCATTGATTAGGAAGCATAATAGAAGGTTCTTGCACTTGAAGCGATCGTCCTAGGCGGAGCATTATCCGAGTACCCCATCTTTATCGATTGTCTTACCTTCTCTTTTACTCGTGCTCTCTTACTTGTTGATTTTACTTTTGAGAATTGAATCATTGTGACACTTATCACTATTGATTTTTCAAATAGCTAAGAAGCGGATTAAGTGTTTTTATTCACTACTACCTGTGGATTCGATACCCGCTCATCCGGGATTATTACTTCGACAAACCCATGCACTTGCGGGATATACGCAAGAGGACCTTGTCAAGTTTTTGGCGCCGTTGCCGGGGAGTAGGCGTTTAGAGATACTTTACATTTTGTTTTCTTGGCTATTTCACCATACATTCTATTTCCTATCTTCTTATTCTATCATCGTTCTGATTTCTTTTTCTTTCTTTTTGGGTGCAGCTCTAGGTTATGACCCGAGGGAATCCCTCAATATTGGTTGAAGGAGATCCTGAGCTTGAACGTACACTTAGAAAAAAAAGAGAAAGAGCCTGTGAAAGAACAGTCTCATTTAGCTGATTTGGAAGTGGAAGGATCTGAAAACATGGCAGAACAGAACGAGCAACAGCGAACATTATCAGATTATGCTAGACCTTCAATGATGCGGGACACAATCGAGTATTGTGCTTCCCCCGATTACAGCTCAGAACTTTGAGTTGAAGCCGGCATTCATCCACATGTTGCAGCAATCCGCACAGTTCAATAGTTTATCAATGAGGATCCAAATAGTCATATAGAGAGTTTTCTCGAGGTGTGTGATATGCTGAAGATAAACGGAGTGACAGATGATGCCATCAAGTTGAGAGCCTTCCCATTTTCCCTAAAGGGGAGAGCGAAGCAGTGACTACACTCATTACCTACAACATCGATTACCACATCGGAGGAGATGGTAGAAGCTTTTCTTGCCCGTTATTTCCCTCCAGGAAAATCTGCAAAGCTTAGGAATGAGATCTCATCCTTTGTTCAGTTGGAATTGGAGTCTCTATTTGAGGCATGGGAAAGGTTCAAGGAGCTCCTAAGAAATTGCCCACAACATGGATTCCCGGAGTGGATGATTGTAACCCGAGTACAAGGCAACTCTTGGATGCAGTAGTAGGAGGTACCTTAGGTAGCAAGACCCCAGATGAGGCTCGGCAGTTAATTGAAGAAATGGGGTTAAACAGCTACCAATGGAATGCTAGGGAGAAAAAAAAAGTGGCCGGTCTCCATGAAATAGATGCGGTAACTTCCTTGGCGGCTCAAGTGGAGAGTTTGAGTAAGAAGTTAGATCTTCTAACTTCAAATAGAGTGGAGGCCGTGACTAATTGTAACGGGTGTGGTGGAGGACATGCTCCCTCCGATTGCCCGATCTCTATTGGTGATGTTTCTTAGGTGGAGAATGTTGATTTTGTAGGTAATGGCATGAGACCTCAAGGAAACCCATACAACAATACCTACAATTCAGGTTGGAAGAATCATCCTAATTTCTCATGGAGTAATCAGGGTCCACAAAAGGCCATGGGGCCACCGGGTTTCCAACAACAACAACAACAAGCCCCTCAGGTGGAAAATAGAGTCTCAGGTTTGGAAACCTGAATGACTGACTCAGAGAAGCACTTGGCTAGATATGTGCAACCTGCAAATACAAGGTTTGAATCAGTCGAGGCTACACTTTGCAACCACACCACTTCTTTGCATAACCTTAAAAATCAGGTGGGGCAAATTGTGAAGTCTCTCTCTGAAAGGCCACATGGAAGCTTACCGAGCAATACAGAGAGCAACCCTAGAGAGCATGTGAAGGCGATCACTTTGAGAAGTGGTCGTGAGGTTTAAGGTAGGCTTCCGAGTAAGAAGCTAAAAGAACATGTACCCGGGCTTATAGAGGTAGAAGAGTGGGCGAGCAAAGAGAAAGAGGTGGCAGCCCCACCTTTCAAGCCAAGAATTCCCTATCCCTCTAGATTGAAAAATGACCAAGGGGATGAATAGTACAAGATGTTCCTTAGTTTGTTCAAGCAGCTACATATCAATATTCTTTTTGTTGAGGCATTGGCCCAAATGCCTAAGTATGCGAAGTTCTTGAAAGACTTGTTAACTGACAAGAGGAAGTTGGAGGAAAGTGCTTCAGTGATTTTAGATGCTTCATGCTCGGCGGTATTGCAAAAGAAGATGCCGAACAAGAAGAAAGACCTGGGAAGCTTTATCATTCCGTGTAATATTGGCAATTTAGGTGAGGAAATGGCATTGGAGGACTCAGGGGCTAGAATCAATGTCATGCCATATAATTTCTTTCAAAAGCTAGGCTTGGGCTAGCCTAGGCCTACTCGGATGACTTTGTAACTAGCGGACCGAACAGTGCGACATCCGAGAGGCATCATTGAAGACGTGCTTGTTAAGGTGGACAAGTACATTTTTCCTGTTGACTTTGTAGTGCTAGACGTCGATGAGGATGCGGATGTATCCTTGATACTTGGGAGACCGTTCTTGCAGACCTCCAAAGCATTGATTGACATGGACGGCGGAAAACGCACATTGAGAGTTGGAGATGACAAGCTCACATATCGCCTTGCTGAAGCCATGCGGCATTCCATTGATTTCGATGACACTTTATACTTTCTAGACACTACTGATGAGATTATTGATGAATACATGCATGAAATGTTCAATCCGGACCCATACGAGGGTTTGTTCGACCAAGTAAAGGATTATGAAAAAGTAATGATGCTTGGTGCGACGGAAGAAGTGCCATCTACCCCGGGGATCTTGAAGAGGGTGCTCCGGAAAATGAAGAGGGCTAGGAGACACCACCGAAAACACTCCAAGTCTGTTGGAGACGTACGTGAACCGAAGAAGTTTGATGAATCATTGTTAGGTGACCCGAAGCTCGATAATTTCACCTTCTACCCTCAAGAGACTTTGCACATCATGCTTTCAAGCCATGGGTAAGAGGGCAACTTTCATTCATGAACCCCCGTAAGGTAGGACAAGGTACGTCAAGCTTAGTGACGTTAAACAAGCGCTTCTTGGGAGTCAACCCAAGTGTTTACTATTTTCTTATCTTCTAGTTTAGTTTGTTTGCATGAATAAATTGTTAAGTGTTGGTGTCTTGATTTTTAGATGCTTGTGTTGAGATTTTCTTGTGAACATTGAATATTCATCATGTGTTTTCATGTGGAATTCGCAAAGTTATGTCGTTTGAGCTTTATTCCATGTTTTGTTGCTGGTAAAACTCGCATACTAGGGCAGGCTCTGAGTGTGTAAACATGTTCAGAAACTTTCTGCAAAGCCTGCAGGTTTTTCTAAGGTATCAAGTGAAAACGCACGGGCGTGTGGAATTTCCACACGCCCGTGGAATTTGTACTACGAACTCATCCAGAGAAGACACAGGGGCGTGCGGCTGCCCCTGTGAATGACCATGCAACTGTCACACGCCCGTGGGTAATTTCCGCACGGGCGTGTGAATTCCTGCAGAGTTTGGCGGATTATCCCGAGAGCGCACAGGGGCGTGCCTTGCCCCTGTGGGCGACCTTGTGAACCACACGCGGGCGTGGGTAATTTCCACACGCCCGTGCGAAATGCCACATAGGAGTTATCTCCATCCCGAGAAAACACAGGGGCGTGTGGCTGCCCCTGTGAGTTGGGCATGTGAATGTCCATGCCCGTGCGTGAATTTCTACACGGGTGTGTAGAACACTTGGCAATTTTCTCGGATGTTCAGGGAAGCCACAGAGGCGTGCGGCTGCCCTTGTGGGTTGGGCACACGGGCGTGGGTATTTTCCACACGCCCGTGTGAGAGCAGTCAGAGTCGAAGGAGTGTTTTCCTGAGAGCGCACAAGGGTGTGTGTGCGCCCCTGTGGCTCTCTTGTAATGAGGCGCACGGGCGTGGGTATTTTCCGCACGCCCGTGTGAATGCACAGAATTCCAAGAGACGCAATTTTTTCCTTTAAAACCTTGTGAACTACTTTTGATCATCTTCTCGACCGATCACCGTTGTTTTGGAGGATTTTTTGTCGCATATCGTGCCGATTTTCAGAGTTTTTGCATTTATTTCATCGGTAACCTTTTTTCTTCGCCAACTCTTTTTTTTCATGGATTAAATGTCTTCATGTGCAGAAATTTTCATTTAAAAATGCATGGTGCATGTTTAGAAAGCGTCTAGATGCAGTTTTAAGTTGAATTCATGAGAATTGTTGTGCACCCGTGCGGGTTTTTCACGCCCTGCAGGTCCACACAGGCGTGGGTGATTTCCACAAGCCCGTGTGGAATTCTGTAGTATACTGTTTTTGAGCTTCTTTGATCGTTTTCCTCTTTTTGAACTCTAGATATGGCACCTCGAGTGAGGAAGAATGAAGTTAAGCGTCTCAGAGTCACCCCACCCGAGCCAACACACATGGATTTCTCAAATCCCGAGCATCAGACTCGATTTGAGAAACTTTCAGCACTTGGTTTTGGTCAGACTCGTTTTGTGGATTTGCAAGTGCTGAGAGATATTCAGCGGGGTGATGAGTTAGCTAATGAGATTGATGAGATGCTAGCAGTAGGAAACTGGAGGAGACTACTGATGATTAGTGAACCAGCTTGTCGCGCATTAACGCTTGAGGTTTTAGCGTCTTTTAAGTTTCATCTGATGCATGGGAGATTTGACACTACGGAGGCTATACAGTTTCAGGCATTCGGACATCCATTTTCCATGAGTGTCACTGAGTTTTCGATTCGGATGTGCCTGTACGATGTTATGTATACAGTTACAGTGGTGTATGGACTGTTACCTGCGGATTTTCCAGTATCAATGACTCCACATCATCTGTATAGGATTTTGTGTGGCCATGGGGAGTATGAACCGGGGATGTCGAAGGCCACTAGCCTATCCCGGTTGAGCTATAGGTATTTGCACGCGGTTATCAGTAGGTCTGTGTCAGGTCGAGCTGATAACACAGCTGCTCTGACCAGGCAGGATTTGCTATTTTTATACTCCATGGCCGGCAATGTGCCGATTCACTTGGGGTGCATAAGGTTTATTATTTGCTGGCCCTTACAGCCCCAGGCTCATCTTGGGAATGGGTTTGGGGGATGCTTTACGTGGTGCTGGGAAGACATTTGTGCCTACCCCTCTTGTGTTTGAGACGATCAGGATGATGGGGTTGGTACGGAGATGCTGGCCAGGTGTCTATATTATTGCTACAGCTACCCCAGAGACTGCCAGGAGCTGAGGAGATACTGCGGAGGGTTTCCGACAGATTCCCGAACCCCTCGCAGCACATGGTCCTCGAGCTTATGACCATATTGTGAGGCTCGAAAGCGATGTGGGTGAGATTCGGACCGAGATAGTGGAGCTCTGAGCTACCCAAGCAGTGCAGTATGCTGAGATATTAGACCGTTTTGACATGATACAACGGCTACTGATGGGCAGGCCACTGGTCCCCCCACCACCTCCTCCGGTATCTCCCTCACCACTTCCGCCAGCACCCTTTGATTTAGCACCACTAGCAGCAGCAGCAGCAGTTGAGCCAGAGGACGACGCCGACACCTGACTTTTATTTCTTTTACTTTTATGCATTTCATTTTAGAATTGTTCACTCAGAAAGGATTCTCTTTCAGAGTTTATTTTCATTTGCATCTCGGGTTGTATTCATTGTCTATCTTTTATATATACTATTGATATTTTGTTTTTTATTGAGCTTCACTGAACCCCCTCATGTATGCATGCAGATGGTCTTGTCATCATGGGAATTGAGACTTAGTCATGGGCATGGCCAAGGTGCTTCGGCACTTGGCCTTGTGAGCTTCACAACCCGTCGGAACATTACTCCCAAGGACTTAGCTCCATCAAACATGACACTCAGAATCAGGGGAGTATTGTTTTGATTGCTTCTCCCACATCTATTTTTGAATGAAATACATTTTGAGTGAGCTTGCATGTGTACATCGGGGACATTGTACAACTTAAGTGTGGGGGGGAGTTCCATAGTGCACACATCTTTTCTATTGTTCTTGATTGATATATGCTCACATAGCCAATGGCGGTTCACCCTAGTTACATTGATTGTATTCTAGAGTTTAGGAAAAATTTTTAACATTGAATATTTTCATGCTCTAGTTTTGCTTGAATGTCTAGAAATTTTTGCCCGATTTATACTTGTTACACTACTCACTTATTAGACTCTTTTGGAAACGCAAGTTTGATGTTAAAGGGACTAGTTATAATTGTTTCTTATGTTAAATTCTAAGAAAAATAAAAAGAAATTGAAAAGAAGGAACAAAATAGTTTTATTGTTTATTTGTGCTTGTTGGGTGGAAAGAGCTACCACCTATGAAGTATGAAGCTACTATCATAAGTCGGATACTAACTATGCCCTAATGAGAGAAAGAGCTATCTTATAGGATGAGTGAAAGCTACCACTCCGGTAGAAAGAGCAACCACCTTGAAAGTGTGAAAGCCAACTTAGCGGCCGCTTTGGAAAGGGCTACCTTAGAGGATATGTGAAGCTACTACCATCTTTGAAATTGTTGTCACTTTTGCAGATAAATAAGTCCATTGTACTTAGAACTTTGAGGAGTATACCTTGGGTTGTTTTGAGTGAGTTCACACACATACACGATTTTGGGTTTGTTGTCATTTTTGATTCAAGTTTTTAGCTAGAGCTTTGATTTTTTTTTGTATTTAATGTTGAAATTTCCCTTACTTGTAGAATGCTCTCTCCGTACACTTTGGTGAACCTAAGGCCAAGCACTTCCAATATTTCCTTCATCTATGCACATAATGTCTAATTTTTACTTGAGGACAAGCAAAAGCTTAAGTTTGGGGGAGTTTGATAAGTGCTTGTGCAATATGAATGCGAAGCTTTCATTCGTTATGTTGAGCATTATGTTTCTCGGGTTTTTACACTAATATGTGTGTTTTTATGTTACTTTCGTGCAGGTAGGATTGTGAGGCCGAGTATGAAGGAAAGAAGCCAATGTGGATCGTAATGCACTGATTTTGGAGGAAATCTTGCTAAGGTTCAAACGCGAAGACATAGGTCGGGTGTGAGATGCTAGAGTGTGTGCCAACCTCCTCGTATTCTAATTGGCACATCCATTTGGCGGACCACAAAGGTAGTCACACTCGAGCATTCCGACTTATGCACATAGAACAAGAGCTCCACCAATGTGTACATCATTGAAGAAGCAAAGCGATCCACGACGTGAACGTGTGCCCGTTTGCATTACCCCGATGAAAGTATGGATTCGGGAAGCTATTCAGGATGGATATTGTAGCAGAGCACTGCAGTAAGGTACTGTAGCAGCACTGTTCACAGCCGGCCGAGAAAAGAGGAATTCAGACAATCCACACGGGCGCGTGGAAATTATCCACGCCTGTGTGGAAATTCCACATGGGCGTGTGAAAAATACACAGGCCCGTGTAGTCGCCCGACTCCAGCCCTATTTAAAGCCGATTCAGACCCGATTTCATTATTCTTTTCTCCATCTTTTCCCCAACTTGAGAGAAGGCTTCGGCTAGGGTTTTGAGGGGTATTGGCTAGGGTTTTGGAGAGGTTCTATGGCTCCGGCATCGCGCGTCGTTTGGAAGATGGTTATTGGGAGAGCTTTCGTCGGTGATAAGTGCTTGTGCGATATGAATGCGAAGCGTTCATTCCTTATGTTGAGCATTACTTTTCTCGGGTTTTAACACTAATATGTGTGTTTTTATGTTACTCTTATGCAGGTAGGGTTGTGAGGCCGAGTATGAAGGAAATAGGCCAATGTGGATCACAATGCACCGATTTTGGAGGAAATCTTGCTAAGGTTCAAACGCGAAGATATAGGTCGATGTGAGATGGTAGAATATGTGCCAACCTCCTCGTATTCGAGTTGGCACATCCATTTGGAGGGGCACAGAGGCAGTCACACTCGAGCATTCTGACTTATGCACATAGAACAAGAGCTCCACCAACGTGTACACCATTGAAGAAGCAAGTGATCCACGATGTGAACGTGTGCCCGTTTGCGTTATCCCGATGAAACTATGGAATTGGGAAGCTATCCAGGTCGATTACTGTAGCGGAGCAATGCAGCAACACTGTAGTATGTACTGTAGCAGCACTGTTCACAGACGGCTGAGAAACCAGAGAAACAGAGAATCCACACGGGCGTGTGGAAATTCTCCCCGCCCTTGTGGAAATTCCGCACGGGCGCGTGGAGCATCCACGCCCGTGGAGTCGCTCGATTCCAGCCCTATTTAAAGCCGATTCCGCCCCGATTTTGGTATTCTTTTCTCTATCTTTTCCCCAACTTGCGAGAGGGCTTTGGCTAGGGTTTTGAGGGGTATTGGCTAGGTTTTTGGAGAGGTTCTATGGCTCCGACATCGCGCGTCATTTGGAAGAAAGTTATTGGGAGAGCTTTCATCGGCACCGATCCGGCGAGGTGTATCCTATGCCGGACAAAGAATCCCTTGCGATGAGTAGAGGACTCTCCACAAGACCATCGGCACGACCATCGAGGGGTTTCTTTATGGATTCATTGCTTTTACATTCTATTTCTTTGATTATACTTAGCTCCATGGAGAGCTAAACCCTTAGTGGGTACTCGGGTATTGTGAACCCTAGGATGTATTTGTTTCTTTGAACCTCTTTATTATGTTTTCAATAAATTGATGTTTATTGTGGGTTCCAACCTTGAATGCTTGATTGTATGAACGTTTCCCCGAGAGTGACACTAGGGTTGAGAGTTCTTATTGGTAACCTTGTGAGTGAGTGACACACTACGAGCGTTAGACAAAGCTAGGTTGGAGAGGGTTGAGAGGGTGAGTCGAGAGGTACAGGAGCGTCCCCTTTCCCCTCCGGTGTGATAGATTTTACCTCCATTCCTTGAGTTCTTTGCAGCTATAATAGAGTGAATGGTCTAAGGGATGAACTTCCGCTAGGGCTTAGTTGCACGTGCAACGGAGTGAAGCGTTGAGGTGATCTTAGTATCTAGGGCTTAATTGTGATTAGGGACCTTCCACCTGGACCAAAGGGTTCGGTCTATAATTAGGAAGAAATTTATCACTTGGAATCCCTAGAGCTCATTGCAACTCTATACGAGTGCGAGGTGTTGAGTTAGGCATAGTTGACCTTAGAGTTGGCACTATGTAATTAAGGATTTCCATGACTCACCATTGCATTGATTAGGAAGCATAATAGAGGGTTCTTACACTTGAAACAATTATCCTAGGCGGAGCATTATCCGGGTACCCCATCTTTATCGATTGTCTTATCCCTTTCTTTACTTTTGCTCTCTTACTTGTTGCTTTTATTGTTGAGAATTGAATCATTATCATACTCCTTATCATTGATCTTTCACATAGCTAAGAATCAAATTAAGTGTTTTTACTCCCTACTCCCTGTGGGTTCAACCCCGCTCACCCGGGATTATTACTTCGACAAACCTGTGCACTTGTGGGATATACGCATGGGGACCTTGTCAAGTTTTTGGCGCCGTTGCCGGGGAGTAGGCGTTTAGAGATACTTTGCACTTTGTTTTCTTAGCTATTTACCCTTCATTCTATTTCACATCTCTTCTCTATCACCGTTCTGATTTGTTTAAAAATATATATATATATATTATTTCACACTTTCTTATTCTTCCATCATTCTCATTTGTTTTCTTTTGTCATGTCTTACTTTTTCTTGCAAGGATTTTAAATGATGATTGACCTAGTCGTTGCTCTATATTTGCAGGTTAAAGCTCTCAGTAAAAAAATTGATAGAATTGTTACTTCACGACAACAAAACATTCCATGTTACAACGCATATCATCCAACTGAAGTGGGCTACCCAAACGTATTATGGGATAATGGTGAACAACATTGGGAGGCACCTCAAGAGGAATGTTAAACGGGTGAGATACTCGGAGAGGATGCATTTCAGTTACAAAGAGTATTAGCTAACTTTATTGAAGCATCCGATGTTTGCGTCCAAAATATGGAGACCACACGAAGATGTCATGAAGCCTCCTATAAAAACCTTGAGCATCAACTAGGAGGGATACTTGACACACTCTCCAGGGAACAACAAGTTTTTGAGCAAGCAAGTCGAGTTCCTTATAGAGAAGATGTGGTAGTGAATGACAATGAAGAAGTGGGGCGGAACGAGTATGATGTTGTCGAGATTGAGAGTATACAAGAAGAACCGTTCATTCAATGTGATAATTGTTTGAGTGGATAGTATGTTTGTGAGCAAGAAATGGTGCAAGGAGAGTTGGTGAAGACATATTGCTTTCAAGTTGAAAGGGAAGAAAACGCAAAACCTAATGTAATGGAGCAAGCATATCTCTTTGGGATTAATCAGCTCATAAATTGCAAGAAAGAGATTTTAGGTTTGGAAGAAGACGTGGGTAGGAGATTGAAGCCATCCAATGACCAACCTTTGCTAAGCTTGGACAATTCCCAACCCAAATTATTTCCGTGGAGGCCAAAGGTAAGATGGTTGGACTCTCCAACAAATATTCCACCCCGGCAAGTAGATTTTTGGTTTAAAGGAAGTAGCTATGCAATATCTAGTCGGGAAGAACACACTCTTTTCAAGACACCATAAGGTAAGGAAGAGGTACGTCAAGCTTAGTGACGTTAAACAAGTGCTTCTTGGGAGGCAACCCAAGTGTTTATTGTTTTCTTATCTTTTAGTTTAGCTCGTTTGAATGAATAAATCGTTAAGTGTTGATGTCTGAATTTTTAGATGCTTGTGCTGCAATTTTATTGTGGGTTTTAAAGTCATCGTGTGCTTTTTGAGGAATTGGCGAAAGCTTGGTCGTTTGGGTTCTATTTCGTGTTTTTCACTGGTAAAATTTGCATAATAGGGCACGCTTTGAGTGTGCAAACTTGTTCAGAAATATTCTGTAGAGCCTGCAGATTTCTCTAAGTCATCCAGAGAAAACACACGGGCGTGTGGGATTTCCACACGCCCGTGGGCGTATACTGCGAGCCCATCCAGAGAAGGCACAGGGGCGTGCAGCAGCCCCTGTGATCGACTATGCGAATGTTGCACGCCCGTGGGTAATTTCCGCAAGGGCGTGTGAATTCTTGCAGAGTTGGGCAGATTTTTCCCGAGAGCACACAGGGGCGTGGACTCGCCCCTGTGGGTAACCTTGTGAACCATGCACGGGCGTAGGTCATTTCCGCACGCCCGTGCGAATCTCTGCAGAGGAGTTCTCTCCATCCCGAGAAGACACAGGAGCGTGCGGCTGCCGCTATGAATCGGACATGTGAATGTCCACACCCGTGGGGAATTTCCGCACGAGCGTGTGTAACACTTAGTATTTTTCTCAGATATCCAGAGAAGCCACAGGGGCGTGCGGCTGCCCCTGTGATTCGGGAGCACGGGCGTGGATGTTTTCCACACGCCCGTACAAGAGCAGTCAGAGTCAAAGGAGACATGGGCGTGCGCATGCCCCTGTAGTGTTTTTGGAGTGAGGACGCACGGGCGTGGATAATTAACGCACGCACCGTGTGATTACATAGAACGCCAAGGATCGAGAGTTCTCTTTAAAAGAAGAACAGTTTCTCTCGCCCCTCACAACTTCTATTCGTCTGAAAACACTTTCACATCACTCTTCGGTTACATAGCGCCAATTTGGGAGAATTTTAGCGAGGTTTTCCGGCCGATTCTTCACTTTTTCTTCTCATCTCGTCGGTAAGCCCCATTTCTCATGATTTTCGCCAATTCAATGTTTCCATCGATTAATATGGTTGTAAATGGTTCGTTTCTTCAATTAGAATGATGATTTATGTCTAGAACCAAGTTAGAAGCATTGTTGAGTTGTATTGTTGGATTTTTGAAGCGTGGCCATGCGGTTCTCACACCCCGTGGATCCACACTGGCATGCGGAAATTCCACACGACCGTGTGGATTTCTGCAGCATTGGTTTATCAACTTGTTTAATCCATTTCGTTTAAATCTTGCAGATTATGCCACCTAGGTCAAAGAAGCAAGCTGATAAGAGACCACGTGAGTCATCTCCTGAGCCCGAGGGCATGCGGTTTGCAATTCTAGAGCATCAGGTTCGCTATGAGCGCCTGTCGAGGCTCCGTTTTGGGCAGACTCGATTTTTAGACACGACTATATTGCGAGATCTACAGCAAGGAGAAGAGTTTGCTGATGAGATCGAGGATCTCATTTCAGAAGGTGGTTGGTGGCAATTGCTAATGATTAGAGAGCCAGCCATCTGAGAGTTTGCACTGGAGGTACTTTCATCATTCGAGTTCGATAGATCGTATGCGAGCTTCAACTATGTGGACACCATTCAGTTCAGAGTATTTGGACACACCATAGCTTAAGCATCATGCAGTTTTCAGTAATACTTGGCTTGTACGAGTAGGCATTCACAGATACAGAGGAGTATGCACACTTACCGACTGATTACCCTAGAACCTTGACCCCACAGAGAGCATACAGAGTGTTATGTGGTCAAGGTCAGTACGAGCCAGGGGTGTCCAAGGCCACGTGCCTTTCTCGAGCTGCATACAGATACTTGCATGCCATTATGAGTAGGTCGGTGAATGGCCGTGGTGATAGCAATGGTGTCCTGAGCCGTCAGGGGCTACTGTACTTGTACTCGATGGTACAACGTGTACAGATTCATTTAGGGCACATCCTGGCAGAGTACATCAGACATCAGGGACACTATGCTAGACTGGGAGCGATCTTCTCGGGCCCCTACATTACGAGATTAGTGTTAGGCATGGGTCTCTTGGATTCGATTCGCGGGGCCGAGAAGATGAGTGTACCTGCTCCCCTGAGTCTAGAGATGATGCGGATGATGGGCATGGTCCGCATGGTTCGGACAGGGATTTTTGCTTTAGTACTACCAGCTCCAGTGATAGCCGAGGATGAGGGTGATGAAGCCGGAGCATCTTCAGCCCGCTCCCGAGCCTCAGCCAGCAACGATGGAGACCGAGGCACCTCCAGTGGCAGAGGAGCCACCCCCAGTGCGTATTTTTTCACCATCTCGAGCCAATGATCGCTTTGAGAGGCTCGAGAATGCTATAGGAGTGGTCCGAGCTGAGGTTTCCGAGATTAGGGCTACGCAGGCCACTCAGTACACAGAGTTCATGGCGTGTTTCGACATGTTACAGCAGATTTTAGAGCGAGACATCGCCTCATCATCCTCTACCCCGGCACCGGTAGACCCACTATGTGCTTCACCAGCAGCAGCAGAGACAGAGCCCCGAGAGCAGAGACCGCACTTGATTTTTTTCCTTTACTTTCTTGTATTTTTATTTTTATTTTTTTCCTGTTTTTTTAGACTTTTTTTAACTCGTAAAGGATTTTCCTTCCGAGGTTTATTTTTCATTTTGCATCATCGAGGTTGTATTCATTGCTTTATCCTTTATATACACTCGATTTATTTTGTCTTTATTGAGCTTCACTGAACCCCCTCATGTATGCATGCAGATGGTCTTGTCTTCTTGGGAATTGAGACTTAGTTATGGGCACGGCCAAGGATGCTGAGGTACTTGGCCGTGTAAGCTTCACTAACCCGTTGGAACCCTCCTCCCCAACGAAACTAGCTTCATCAAACGTCACACTAGGAGTCGGGGAGTATTATTTTTGATTGTTTCTCCCACATTTGCTTTTGAATGATTTATATTTTGAGTGAGCTTGAATGTGTACATTGGGGACAATGTACAAGTTAAGTGTGCGGGAATGTTTCATAGTGCACACATCTTTTCTATTGTTCTTGATTGATATATGCTCACATAGCCAATGGAGGTTCACCTTAGTTGCAATGATTGTGTTCTTGAGTTTATGAGAATTTCTAACATTGAATGTTTTCATGCTCTAGTTCTTGCTTGAATTTCTAGGAAATTTTTTTGCCCAATTAATACTTAGTGCACTACTCACTCTTTGAACTCTATTGGAAACTCATGTTCGATGTTAAAGGGACTAGTTAGGTTTATTTTTCTTGTGCTAAATTCTTAGAAATGGAAAAATGAAAAGAAAAGAACAAAAATAGTTTTTATTATTGCTTGTTGGGTGGAAAGAGCTACCACCTATGTAGTATGAAGCTACTCTCATAAGTCGGATACTAGCTATGCCCTAATGAGAGAAAGAGCTATCTCATAGGATGAGTGAAAGCTACCACTCCGGTATAAAGAGCTACCACCTCGAAAGTGTGAAAGCCACCTTAGCAGCCGCTTTGGAAAGGGATACCTTAGAGGATGTGTGAAGCTACTACCATCTTCAAAATTGTTGTCACTTTTGTAGATAAATAAGTCCCTTGTACTTAGAACTTTGAGGAGTATACCGTGGGTTGTTTTTGAGTGAGTTCACACACGTACACGATTTCAGGTTTTGTTTCCTTTATGATTCAAGTTTTTAGCTAGAGCATTGATTTTTCATATTTAGTGTTGGAATTTCCCTTACTTGTAGAATGCTCTCTTTGTATACTTTGGTGAACCTAAGGCCAAGCACTTCCAATATTTTCTTCATTGATGCACATAACGTTTTTAATTTTTGCTTGTGGACAAGCAAAAGCTTAAGTGTGGGGGAGTTTGATAAGTGCTTGTGCGATACGAATGCGAAGCGTTCATTCCTTATGTTGAGCATTACTTTTCTCGGGTTTTTACACTAATATGTGTGTTTTTATGTTACTCTTATGCAGGTAGGGTTGTGAGGCCGAGTATGAAGGAAATAGGACAATGTGGATCAAAATGCACTGATTTTGGAGGAAATCTTGCTAAGGTTCAAACGCGAAGACATAGGTCGGGTGTGAGATGCTAGAGTGTGTGCCAACCTCCTCGTATTCTAGTTGGCACATCCATTTGGCGGGGCACAAAGGTAGTCACACTCGAGCATTCCGACTTATGCACATAGAACAAGAGCTCCACCAATGTGTACAACATTGAAGAAGCAAGTGATCCACGACGTGAACGTGTGCCCGTTTGTGTTATCCCGATGAAAGTATGGAATTGGGAAGCTATCCAGGTCGGTTACTGTAGCGGAGCAATGTAGCATCATTGTAGTATGTACTGTAGCAGCACTGTTCATAGTCGGCCGAGAAACCAGAGAAACAGAGAATCCACACGGGAGTGTGGAAATTATCCACGCCCGTGGAGTCGCCCGATTCCAGCCCTATTTAAAGCCGATTCAGCCCCGATTTTGGTATTCTTTTCTCCATCTTTTCCCCAACTTGCGAGAGGGCTTCGGCTAGGGTTTTGAGGGATATTGGCTAGGTTTTTGGAGAGGTTCTATAGCTCCGACATCGCGCGTCGTTTGGAAGAAAGTTATTGTTAGAGCTTTCATCGGCACCGATCCGGTGAGGTGTATCCTATGCCAGACAAAGGATACCTTGCGACGAGTAGAGGACTCTCCACAAGACCATCAGCATGACCATCGAGGGGTTTCTTTATGGATTCATTGCTTTTACATTCTATTTATTTGATTGTACTTAGCTCCATGGAGAGCTAAACCCCTAGTGGGTACTCGGGTATTGTGAACCCTAGGATGTATTTGTTTCTTTGAACCTCTTTATTATGTTTTCAATAAATTGATGTTTATTGTGAGTTCCAACCTTGAATGCTTGATTGTATGAACGTTTCGCCGAGAGTGACACTAGGGTTGAGAGTTCTTGTTGGTAACCTTGTGAGTGAGTGACACACTACGAGCGTTAGACAAAGCTAGGTTGGAGAGGGTTGAGAGGGTGAGTTGAGAGGTACAGGATCGTCCCCTTTCTTTTCCGGTGTGATAGATTCTACCTCCGTTCCTTGAGTTCTTTGCGGCTATAATAGAGTGAATGGTCTAAGGGATGAACTTCCGCTGGGGCTTAGTTGCACGTGCAACGGAGTGAAGCATTGAGGTGATCTTAGTATCTAGGGCTTAATTGTTGTTAGGGACCTAACAAGTTCCCCTTACGTATATCCCGCAAGTGCACGGGTTT
Source organism: Dioscorea cayenensis subsp. rotundata (assembly GCF_009730915.1). Classification (NCBI taxonomy): domain Eukaryota; kingdom Viridiplantae; phylum Streptophyta; class Magnoliopsida; order Dioscoreales; family Dioscoreaceae; genus Dioscorea; species Dioscorea cayenensis. The sequence continues at coordinate 7,851,288 of NC_052486.1, forward strand.
GTCGAAGTAATAATACCGGGTGAGCAGGGTCGAATCCACAGGGAGTAGGGAGTAAAGACACTTAATTCGATTCTTAGCTATGTGGAGTATCAACAATGATAAGTGTGATAATGATTCAATTCTCAACAATTAAAAGCAACAAGTAAGAGAGCAAAAGTAAGGAGGAGGTAAGGCAATCGATAAAGATGGGGTACTCGGATGATGCTTCACCTAGGATAATCGCTTCAAGTGCAAGAACTATCTATTATGCTTCCTAATCAATGCAATGGTGAGTCGTGGAAATCCTTACATACATAGTCCCAAATCTAAGGTCAACTATGCCTAACTCTATTCATGTCCCGGAGGAGAGATTAAATAACCTCTCAACCTTGCACTTGAATAAAGTTGCAATGAGCTCTAGTAATTCCAAGTGATAAATCGCTTCCTAATTATAGACCTAACCCTTTGTTCCAGGCGGAAGGTCCCTAGCCACAATTAAGACCTAGATACTAAGATCCCCTCAACGCTTCACTCCATTGCACGCGCAACTAGGCCCCAGTAGAGGTTCATCCCTTAGACCATTCACTCTATTATGGCTGTGAAGAACTCAAGGAATGGAGGTAGAATCTATCACGTTGGAGGGGAAAGAGGACGCTCCTGTACCTCTCGACTCACCCTCTCAACCCTCTCCAACCTAGCTTTGTCTAACGCAAGTGGTGTGTCACTCACTCACAAGGTTACCAACAATAACTCTCAACCCTAGTGTCACTCTAGGGGAAATGTTCATACAATCAAGCATTCAAGGTTGGAACTCATAATAAACATCAATTTATTGAAAGTATAATAAAGAAGTTCAATGAAACGAATACATCTTACGGTTCACAATCACCCAAGTACCCACTAGGTGTTTAGCTCTCCATGGAGCTAAGTATAATCAAAGAAATTGAATGTAAAAGCAATGAATCCATAAAGAAACCCCCTCGATGGTTGTGTCGGTGGTCTTGTGGAGAGTCCTCTACTTGTTGCAAGGGATCCTTTGTCCGGCCTAGGATACACCTCGCCGGATCGATGCCGACGAAAGCTCTCCCAATAACCTTCTTCCAAACGACGTGTGATTTCGGAGCCGTAGAACCTCTCCAAAACCCTAGCCAATACCCCTAAAAACCCTAGCCGAAGCCCTCTCTCAAGTTGGGGAAAAGATGGAGAAAAGAATACCAAAATCGGGGTTGAATCAGCTTTAAATAGGGTTGGAATCGGGCAACTCCACGGGCGTGGACGCTACACGCGCCCTCGCAGGGATTTCCACACGGGCGTGGATAATTTCCAAACGCCCGTGTGGATTCTCTGTTTTCTCGATTTCTCGGTGGTCAGTGAACGGTCTGCTCACAAGTACTTTCATCGTAGTGCTTTCGCTACGTCTTCGACCCGAATAACTTCCCCAATTCCATACTTTTCATCGGGGTAACGCAAACGGGCACACGCTCACGCTCGTGAATCACTTGCTTCTTCAATGATATATATGTTGGTGGAGCTCCTGTTCTTATATGCATAAGACGGAATGCTCGAGTGTGAATGCCTTTATGCCCCTCCAAATGGATGTGCTCACTCGAATGCGAGGAGGTTGGCACACACTCTAGCATCTCACACCTGTCCTATGTCTTCGCGTTTGAACTTTATCAAGATCTCCTCCAAAATAGGTGCATTATGATCCACATTGGCCTATTTCCTTCATACTCGGCCTCACAACCCTACCTGCATAAAAGTAACATAAAAACACATATATTAATGTAAAAACCTGAGAAAAGTAATGCTCAACATAAGGAATGAAACGCTTCGCATTCATATCGCACAAGCACTTATCAGCAATCGATAAGAAGTGGAGTACTCGGACAATGTTACTCCTAGGATTATCGCTTCAAGTGCAAAAATGGATATTTTTCTTCCTAAATAATGCCCAATGAGTTATGGATATCCTAAGATACAAGGTCCCAAACCTAAGGTCAACCATGACTAACTCTATACTATCCCCCGGCGGAGAAATCGATCAGTCTCAACACCTCACACTGTGCAGAGTTGCAATATGCTCTAGGGATTCCAAGTGATAAACCCTATTTCTATATGTAAACTGAACCCTTTGGTCCACGCGAAAGGCCCTAGTCACAATTAAGCCCAAGATACTAAGGATTACTTCAACGGTTCACTCTGTTGCTCGCACAACTAAGCCTCAGCGGAGTTCCACTCTTAGTACTTCACTCTATTGTAACCACAATGAACTCTAGGATATGGAGGTAAGATAAATCACACCGGAGGGGAAAGGGGATGCTCCGTTACCTCTCGAGTCACCCTCTCAATCCTCTCTAATCTAGGTTTGTCTAACCCTCGTGGTGTGTCACTCACTCACAAAAATTACCAATGGGAACTCTCAACCCTAGTGTCACTCTAAGGGAGAAGTCATTCAACAAGCATTAAATATTGGAACTCAATTAAAATATCAATTAAGGAAAGCATAATAAAAGATTAATAAAACAAACACATCCTAGGGTTCAGAAATCCAAGTACCCACTAGGGGTTTAGCTGTCCATGGTGAAAGATATAATTAATAGTAAAATTGAAAGTAAAAATAAGTAATCAATAGGAAAACCCCCTCAGTAGTCATGTCTATTGTCTTGTGAAGTAGCCTCGTCCTCTCCAAAAGTCCCCTTGTTAAGCCTAGGGCACACCTTGCCGGATCGGTGCCGACGAAAGCTACCCCAATAGCTATATTCCAAGAGAAATGTGTTGTCGAAGCCGTATAACCACTCCAAAATCCTTGCCAATACCTCTCTAAACCCAAGTCACAAGACTCTCAAAAGTTGGAGAAAAGATGGAAAGAAGGATCCTGAAATTGGGCTGATTCGCGGCTTTAAATAGGCTAGAATCGGGCATCCACACGGCCCTATTGATGGTCTACACGCCCCAGTGGAAATTCCACACGGGCGTGTGGATTCCTTGGAATTTCTGATTTTCTGCGGGCTGTGAACAGTAACTACTATAGTAACTACTTCAATTATTTGCTATAGTGCCTACTATAGTATCAGCTGAAAACACTCCAGTTTCACACTTTTCATCGAGGCAACATAAAGCGGGCACATGTTTATGCCATAGATCGTGTCGCTTCTTTAATAAAAAGCCTCATTGTTGAAGATCTTCATATCATTGGACAAGTCTGGATACGCAAATGTGACTGCCTTCATGCCCCTCCAACTCATTGTAATTGCTTGAATACATGGAAAATAACACATTCTCATATCTTTGAGCCCAACTTGTGTCTTCGCATTTGTTCCTTTCCAAGATTTTATCAAATAGTGCATTCACAATCTACACTGGCTTCTTTCTTACATATTTGGCTCCACAACCCTACATGCACCAAAGTAATACAAATACACATGTATTAGCGCTAAACCTGAGAAAAGTAACGCTTAACGCAAGAAAAAGAATACTTCGTGTTACTAATACACAAGCACTTATCACAATGCTAGATTGGAGAGGGTTGAGAGGGTGAGTAGAGGGTAGATGAATGTCCCCTTTCCCCTCTGATGTGATTTATCCTACCTCAAAGTTCTAAGAGTTCTTTACGGTCACAATAGAGTGAAGTGCTAAGAGACAAATTCCGCTGGGGCTTTATGGCGTGAGCAATCGAGTGAAGCATTCAAGTAATCCTTAGTATTTGTGACTTAAAGCAAAGGGTTAGATCTATATTCAGAAATAGGGTTTATTACTTGGAATCCCTAAAGCTTAAAACAATCTAGCATAGTGTGAGATGTTGAGACTAAGCGATTTCTCCACCGGGGCATAGTGTAGGGTTAGTCATGGTTGACCTTAAGTTTTGGGACTGTCTGTTTAAGGATTTCCATAACTCATTAGACATCAGTTAAGATACATAACGATTGGTCTTGCACTTCAAGCAATAGTCCTAGGGTGAGCAATGTCCGGGTGCCCCATTTATTGCCGACTGCCTCTCCTATCTTTTATTTGCGCCTCCTTCTTCTTTTCTTATTTTATTTGCATTGATTATTATTCACATCACTATTAATTTGGGCTTATATGATGAGGTTTATACAGTTCAGAGCACTCGGCCATCATTACAGTATGAGTGTTACATAGTTTTCCATTTATTTGGGCTTATATGATGAGGTTTATACATATACAGAGGAGTATGATCGATTACTCACGAATTATCCCGGCAGTCTGACGCCCTAATAAGCATATAGGACACTTTGTGGGGAGGGGCAGTATGAGCCAGGAGTGTCTAAGGCTACTTGCCTTTCTCGTCCATCATACAGATTTATCCATGCCGTTCTTAACAGATCAATGAATGGGCATGGTGATAGCATAGGGGTATTGAGCATAAAGGAGCTATTATTCCTATACTATATGGTGCAGAGAGAACCGATTCATTTGGGGAACATTTTGGCTGAGTACATACGCCACCAGAGCTAGTATGTTAGAGTAGGAGTCATTTTCTCAAGCCCGTATATAACAAGACTAGTCATTGGCATGGGTCTCCTGAAGGTGATTCGAGGGACAGAGAAGGCGTGTGACACATCTGAATATTCGTGTAAATCGCAAGTGCACGGGTGTCAAAAGTTATAATACCCCGGTGAGAGGATAGTAGAATCCACAGGAAATAGTGCTTAGAACAACCAAGATTTCTATTTAGCTAGAATGAAAATATGTTGAAAGTGATGTGAAAACAAACTCAAAGCAAATGAAAATAAGAAAAGATGAAGGAGGCGCAAGTAAAAGATAAGGGAGGCAATCAGTGTTAAATGGGGTACCCGGATATTATTCCGCCTAGGACAATCGTTTCAAGTGTAAAATCCCCTATTATGCTTTCTAACTAATGCATTAATGAGTCATGGAGATCCTTTAATACATGGTCCCAAATCTAAGGTAAACCATGCCTAAATCTATACATGTCCCGGAGAAGAAATTGAATAACCTCTTAAACTCACACTCGTATAGAATTGCAATGAGTTCTAGGGATTCCAAGTAATAAACCATATTCCTATGTATAGACAAACCCTTTGGTCTAGGTGGAAGGTCCCTAACAATAATTAAGCCCTAGGTGCTAAAATCACTTCAACGCTTCACTCCGTTGCACTCGCAACTAAGCCAAAACGGAAGGTCATCCCTTACCCCATTCACTTTACTATGGCCGCAAAGGGGACGCTCCGCTACCTCTAGACTCACCCTCTCAACCCTCTCCAATCTAGCTTTGTCTAACTCTCGTGTGTTGCACTCACTCACAAGAGTTACCAACAAGAACTCTCAACCCTAGTGTCACTCTAGGGGAGTATTCAAATAATCAAGCCTAAAAAATTGGAACTCACAATAAACATCAATTAACTGAAAGCATAATGAAGAGATTCAATGAAAAGAATACATCCTAGGGTTCACAAATACCCAAGAACGCACTAAGGGTTTAGGTCTCCATGGAGTAAAATACAATAGATAACGAAATCAAAAGTACAGAGATGCAATCCATCAATGAAAACCCCCTTGTGTTCGTGTCGAAGGTCTTGTGGATTGGTCGTGTCTTCTTCAAAGGTCCCCTCATCAAACCTAGGGCACACCTCGCCGAATCGGTGCCGACGAAAGCTCCCCCAATAGCTCTCTTCCGAAGAAAAAGCGGTGTCGAAGGCCGTCAAACCTCTCCAAAGCCTTGCCAAAACCTCTTCAAACCCTAGCCGCCAGCGCCTCTAAAGATGGAGAAAGGTGGAAGAAAAGATAAGGGAAAAGATAGAGAAATCGGGGCTGAATTGTGGCTTTTAAAGGGCTGGAATCGGGCATCCACACGGCCCTACGGATTTTCCACACGGGGGTGTGGAATTTATTCTCTGAATTTCTGATTTTCTATGGGCTGTGAACAGTAATTACTACAGCAAATTTCTACATTGTTTGCTACAGTCAAATGCTACAGAAGTCCGCCAAAAAACACTCCCGAATCCACTTTTCATCGAGGCAACATAAACGGGCACACGTTTATGCCATAGATCACGTCGCTTCTTCAATAAACGGGTTCATTGGTGAAGATCTTGCTATCAATGCACAAGTCGGGAAACGCAAATGTGACTGCCCTTGTGCCCCTCCAAATTATTGTAATTGCTTGAATACATAGAGGTTGGCACACATTCACGTATCTTTGAGCCCAACTTGTGTTTTCGCGTTTGTTCCTTCTAAGATTTCATCAAATAGTGCATTCGCGATCTACTTTTGGCTTCTTTTCTTAAAACATAGCTTCACAACCCTAACTGCGCAAAAGAACACAAATACACATGTATTAGCGCTTAAACCTAATAAAAGTAATGCTCATTGTAATGAAAGAACACTTCACATTTTTAACACACAAGCACTTATCAGCGTGCATACCTGCTCCTTTTTACATAGAGATCTGCGACTGATGGGGATGATTCGCAGGGTCAGGTCTGGAGTTTATGCCTTGGTTACACTAGCTCCAGAGATAGCCGAGGGTGAGGGTGATGACGCCGAGGCTTCTCAGCCTACCCCGGAGCCTCAGTCGACACCGATGGAGACCTAGGCATCCCCTGTGGCAGAGGAGCCATCCCTAGTATGCCTGCTTTTTACCATCTTGAGCCTATGATCGATTTGAGAGGCTCAAGAGTGCGGTGGGGATGTTACAAACAGAGATTATTGAGGTCCGAGCTACACAACCCATGTAGTACACAGAGTTTATGGCACATTTTGACACACTAGATCAGATTCTTGAGCGAGATGTTGCCTCATCATTTGTTCTACTACCACGGACTCCTCCAGTTCCTCCAGCATCACCATCACCTGATCCACCGGCACCTTTTGATTATCCAGCACAGTAAGAGCTGACACCAGGTGACACCGACACTTGATTTTGCTTTTCATTTCTTTACTTGCGCATTATATTTTAGACTTGGACAATCATAAAGTATTCTCCTTCTGAGTTTATTTTCTCTTATCTTTGTCTCAAGCTGTATTCATTGCTTTACCTTTTATATACTCAGGTTGTTTTTATTTTATTGAGATTCACAGAACTCCCTTGTGTATGCGTGTAGATGATCTTGTGAGTATGGGAATTGAGAACTATTTCATGGATATGGCCAAGGTGCTTTTACACTTTGTCGTGTGTGCTTTACAACCCGTCGGTACTTCACTCCCAAGGATTTAGCTCCATCAAATACAACACTAGGAGTCAGGGGAGTATTGTTTTGATTGCCTGTCCCACATATATTCTTGATTGTTTTACATTATTAGTGAGCTTGAATGTGTACATTGGGGACAATGTACAACTTAAGTGTGTGGGGGAGTTTCATAGTGCACATGTCTATTATATTAGTTTTGATTGACATACATGCTCACATAGCCAATGCCGGTTCACCTTAATTGCAATGATTATATTCTTGAGTTTAGGACAATTTTTAACATTGAATGTGCTCATGCTCTAGTTCTTGCTTGAATTTCTAAGAATTTTTGCCCGATTGACACTTGTTGCACTACTCGCTCATTTAACTCTTTTGGAAACTCAAGTTCGATGTTAAAGGGACTTGATAAGTTCTTGTGTGATAAGAATGTGAAGCGTTCCTTCCTTATGATGAGCATTACTTTTGTCAGGTTTTAGCTCTAATACGTGTGTATTTATGTACTTTTATGCAGGTTGGGTTGTGAGGCTGATTATTTGTGAAAGAAGTCATTGTAGATTGTTTTACGTATTATTTGGAGGAGATCTTGAGAAAGCTCAAACACGGATACATGACCTGGGTTTAGAATGCTAGAATGTGTGCCAACCTCCTTATATTTAAGCTTAGGCCATGATTCGGAGGGAAACGAAGGCAGTTACATCCTAGTATTCCGGCTTGTGCATATTTAGCAAGATCTCCACCAACATGACCGTTTATTGAAGAACCAAGACGATCTACGATGTGAACGTGTTCCCTTTTATGTTACCTAGATGAAAGCATGGATTCAGGAGTATTTCGGGGGGCCGTATTGTAGTAGGGTACTGTAGCAACCATTGTAGCAGGACTGTTTACAGCCGGTCGAAGAAGGAACAAAAAAGATGAGCCACACGGGCGTGTGGAATTTCCACACGCCCGTACATTAATTCTACAGTCCTGTGTGGAATATCCACAGGGGCGTGTATAATCCCGATTCCAACACTACTTAAGGCCGATTTCAGCCCCGATTTCAATATTCTTTTCTCCATCTTTTCCCCAACTTGAGAGAGGGCTGTGGCTAGGGATTTGGAGAGGTTCTACGGCTCTGACATCGTCATCTCGTTGGAAGAAGGTTGGTAAGGGAGCCTCCATTGGATTGATTCGGCGAGGCGTATCTTATATTGGACAAGGGGATCTTGCGACGATTAGAGGATTCTCCACAAGACCATTGAAACGACTATCGAGGGGGTTTTCCTATGGATTGCTTTCTTTTACATTTGATTTCATTATCATTTGTATTGTGTTCCATGGAGAGCTAAACCCCTAGTGGATACTTGGGTATTTGTGAACCCTAGGATGTATTAGTTTCATTGAATCTTTTTATTATGCTTTCAATCAATTGATGTTATTGTGAGTTCCAATATTGAATATTTGATTGTTTGAATACTCCCTTAGAGTGACACTAGGGTTGAGAGCTCATGTGGTAACCTTTGTGAGTGAGTGACACACCACGAGAGTTAGACAAAGCTTGATTGGAGAGGATTGAGAGAGTGAGTCGAGAGGTACAGGAGCGTCCCCTTTTTCCCTCCAGTGTAATAGATTCTACCTCCGTTCCTCGAGTTCTTTGCGGCCATAATAGAGTCAATGAGCTAAGGGATGACCCTCCGCTGGGGCTTAGTTGCGAGTGCAACGGAGTGAAGCGTTGAGTTAATTTTAGCATCTAGGGCTTAATTGTGGTTAGGGACCTTTCTTCTAGACCAAGGGTTAGGTCTACAATTAGGAAGAGATTTATCACTTGGAAATCCTTAGAGCTTAATGCAATCCTCTCCTCTGTTACATGTAGAGGATTAGGCTTGGTTAACCCCAGATTCAGGGTCATGCATTAAAGGATGTCCCTGGCTCACCATTGCATTAGTTAGGAAGCATAATAGAGATTTCCTGCACTTGAAATGATTTCCTAGGCGGATCGATAACCGGGTACCCCATCTTTATCGATTGCCTTACCTTCTCCTTTACTTTTGCTCTCTTTCGGGTTTTTTTACTTTTGAGAATTGAATCTTGTCACACATATCACTATTCATCTTTCATATAGTTAAGAAGCAAATTAAGTATTTTTATTCTCTTTTCCCTGTGGTACGATACCCCACTCATCTTGTCTTTATTTTGTTGGAAAAAAAATGAAAAAAGGAAAAGAAAAGAAAAAAATACAGTGTTTAATTGTGCTTTTGGGGGTGGAAAGAGCTACCACCTATGATGTATGAAGCTACTCTCATAGGTCGGATACTGACAAGGTGCCCTTGCGTATATCCCGCAAGTGCACGGGTTTGTCGAAGTAATAATCCCGGATGAGCGGGTATCGAATCCACAGGGAGTAGGGAATAAAAACACTTAATCCGCTTCTTAGCTATGTGAAAAATCAATAGTGATAAGTGTGACAATGATTCAATTCTCAAAAGTAAAATCAACAAGTAAGAGAGCACGAGTAAAGGAGAAGGTAAGGCAATCGATAAAGATGGGGTACTCGGATAATGCTCCGCCTAGGATGATCGCTTCAAGTGCAAGAACCCTCTATTATGCTTCCTAATCGATGCAATAGTGAGTCGTGGAAATCCTTCATTACATTGTCCCAAATCTAAGGTCAACTATGTCTAACTCTATACATGTCCCGGAGAAGAAATCGAACAATCTCAACACCTCGCACTCGCATAGAGTTGCAATGAGCTCTAGGGATTCCAAGTGATAAATCTCTTCCTAATTATAGACCTAACCTTTTGGTCCAGGTGGAAGGTCCCTAATTGATAAGTGCTTGTGCGATATGAATGCGAACCGTTCATTCCTTATGTTGAGCATTACTTTTCTTGGGTTTTTACACTAATATGTGTGTTTTTATATTACTTTCGTGGAGGTGGGGTTGTGAGGCCGAGTATGAAGGAAAAAAGCCAATGTGGAGCACAATGCACTGATTTTGGAGGAAATCTAGCTAAGGTTCAAACGCGAAGACATAGGTCGGGTGTGAGATGCTAGAGTGTGTGCCAACGTCCTCGTATTCTAGTTGGCACATCCATTTAGCGGGGCACAAAGGTAGTCACACTCGAGCATTCCGACTTATGCACATAGAACAAGAGGACCACCAACTTGTCTATCATTGAAGAAGCAAGTGATCCACGACGTGAACGTGTGCCCGTTTGCGTTACTCCGATGAAAGCATGGATTCAGGAAGCTATTCAAGCTGAATACTGTAGCAGAACACGGTAGCAAAGTACTGTAGTAGCACTGTTCATAGTCGGATGAGAAAATAGGAAATCAGAGAACCCACACGGGCGTGTGGAAATTATACACACCCGTGTGGAAATTCCACATGGGCGTGTGAAAGATCCACATGCCCGTGTAGTCGCCCGATTCTAGCCCTATTTAAAGCCGATTCAGCCCCGATTACAGCATTCTTTTCTCCATATTTTCCCCAACTTGACAGAGGGCTTTGGCTAGGGTTTCGAGGGGTATTGGCTAGGGTTTTGGATAGGTTCTACGGCTCCGACATCGTCATTCCTTAGGAAGAAGGTTGGTAAGGGAGCTTCCGTCGAGGCGTATCCTATACCGGACGAGGGAATCCTTGGACGAGGAGTAGAGGACTCTCCACAAGACCATCGACACGACCATCGAGGGGGTTTTCTATGGATTCATTGCTTTTACATTCTATTTCTTTAATTGTATTAGCTCCATGGAGAGCTAAACCCCTAGTGGGTACTTGGATATTTGTGAACCTGCTGAGTGTCTAAATGTAGATGTTTTCATGTATATATCGTATTCACTTTGCATGTATTTTGTGAGGTTTGATGCCCGTTTTACGCTTAATCATCTATTATTTGCTTTGTAGGGCATAAGGAAGCCATGGAGAACAAGAAGATATCATTTGGACGAAAAGAGAAGAAAACAGGAATTTCATACTACCTCCATACTACCCAGTATGGGGTCCGTATGCACTGTAGCAGCGGATTGATTTGGAGTGTCTGCCCAGATTTCCATACTACCCAGTATGGGGGCCGTATGCACCCTGTATGGATCATGAATCTAGCGTTTTTGGGTGCTATATGACCTGCATACGACCCCCATATGACCCGGATGCCTTGGGGGGTATAAATACCAAGTTTTAGGGCAGAAAAAGTGGACTTTTTGGCTTTACCTTTTCTTGGCCAATTTTGGGGAGATCACTTGGGAGATTTTGGGCGACCTTGGGAAGGAGAAGAAGGGCAAGGAAGGTAGAAGATCATTCAAGCCCAAGGTCCAAGACTCTCAAGGCAAGAAGGCAACATCATTCAAGGGGAGATCTACCACAGTTTGAAGGAAGAAGACCCGCGGCTAGAGGAAGCGTCATTTGGCACTCCTTTGGTGTGGAAAGCGTCATTCGGAACATTCTTCACCTCCTCCTTCACCATTTCATCTACGGAGTGTCATTTATGCTTTTGTTTCATGTTTTGCTTGTTTGTATTGCTTGTTGTGGGATAATGACATACTAGACCCCCAAGGCCACCGGGTGTTGGTGAACCTTGGGGGGTTTTATCATGTATGTTGGATGATAACTTGTTAATTCCATGCTTGGGTAATTTTGAGATTTAATCCATTGTTTTCATGCTAAGTTCTACACTAAGGAGAAATCCGTAGCTCTTTTATGAGTGATGCATGTAGATGTGACTTGCTCGCATGTATTAGATCATGAATGGATTAGAAGGGGATACTTGTATCATCACGGCGAGAAATTGGGTGTTTGGTAGCCCTCCATGTAGTTTTAATCAGAAGAAGAGTAGGTTTAATCCTAAGTGAGATTTCCTCGTACTCCATGCAATCATAGGAATGTAGATTTTGAAGAAATTCCTATCTATGTTTGTATGGGATTAGGGTTCAATCGCCGAGAAATTGGGGTTGTTCTAATCTTGGAATCTTATGGTCCATTTTACCCTTGCATCTTTAGATCATCATCCATGTTGCATTATAACCCCTCAAGGGGATCCTCATCCATAGGCCTTTGCATCTCATTGATTTTCTTGCTTGCTTATTGCTTGTTCTCTCTAATTTAGTCACAATCTCGTTTTAGCTTTAATTACATTTAGTAGAGTAAAAATCCATCACTTGATATCTTAGGCTAGATAATAGCTCGAGAAGGAGTAATAGGAGATCCTTAGCCCCGTGGAATATGATCCTCGCGTCTTCATGCGAGGTATTACTTGGCGATCCCATACACTTGCAGGGAAGCAATCAAGTTTTTGGCGCCGTTGCCGGGGAACTTTAAGGAATTCTAGGAAACTTTTAGATTATTACTCTAGCCATTTCATTCTTTACTCATTTTTTATTGTTATTTTTCTTTTCCTTTAATCTTAACTTTCTATCATCTTTCATGGTTTTGCAAGGTACTGTGCATGACACGCTCAAATCCATCGACATTGATTACACCGGATAGTGAAATTGAAAGAACTTTGCACCGGAGATTGAGAGAAGTTGGTGAAGGTTCGGGTACACAAAACATTGAAATTGAGGATGGAGAGTCTTCAATCATGGCCGAAGAGCGACGCACTCTATCCGAATATGAAAGACCCCAATTCACGGGAGATGAGTTTAGTGTTCAAGCACCGACTGTGGCATCCAACAACTTTGAAATTAAAGCGAGTACAATCAGCATGGTCCAGAACTCGGTTCAATTCAATGGTCTCGCGAATGAAGATGCACATGACCATCTTTCCCGGTTCCTCCAAATTTGCTCCACATTCAAGATTAATGGGGTATCGGACGATGAGATCCATTTGAGACTATTTCCGTTCAGCTTGAGAGATGGAGCTTATCATTGGCTTACATATTTGTCTCTGGAATCTATTAAAACATGGAAGGATATGGTTGAGAAGTTCCTTGGGAGATGCTTTCCGCCAAGCAAAGCGGCGAAGTTGAGGCAAGAAATTTTAGCCTTTAAACAAGGGGAGTCCGAAACATTGTTTGAAGCCCATGAGAGATTCAAGGATCTCCTTAGAAGGTGCCCCCACCATGGTTTCGCCTCATGGATGCGAGTACAAATAATTTATAATGGGCTGAATTATACTACTCGCCAACTCATTGATGCCGCAGCGGGTGGTTCCCTTAGCAACAAGTATCCCAATGAGGCCAAGCAATTACTTGAGTCTATGTCAAGCAATGAATCACATTGGGCCTCAAGAGGATCTACACAAAAGACTGTTGGGCTTTACGAAGTTAGTAGCAATGATGCCTTGGCCGCAAAGGTTAATGTGTTGACTCGGAATCTTGATCTTCTCATGGGCAGTAGTTCGAGGTCAGAATCAGTGATGAATTGTAGCACTTGTGGTGGTGGGCATGATGCAGCCCAATGTCCAATTGCTAGCTGCTCAGTTGCGTCCATTGAGAATGTTGACTATTGATAAGGTCCCCTTGCTTATATCCCGCAAGTGCACGGGTTTGTCGAAGTAATAATCCCGGATGAGCGGGGTCGAATCCACAGGGAGTAGGAAGTAAAGACACTTAATTCGATTCTTAGCTTTGTGGAGTATCAACAATGATAAGTGTGGTAATGATTCAATTCTCAGAAATTAAAAGCAACAAGTAAGAGAGCAAAAGTAAGGAGGAGGCAAGGCAATCGATAAAGATTGGGTACTCGGATGATGCTTCACCTAGGATAATCGCTTCAAGTGCAAGAACTCTCTATTATGCTTCCTAATCAATGCAATGCTGAGTTGTGGAAATCCTTACATATATAGTCCCAAATCTAAGGTCAACTATGCCTAACTCTATACATGTCCCGGAGGAGAAATCGAACAATCTCAACACCTCGCACTCGCATAGAGTTGCAATGAGCTCTAGGGATTCCAAGTGATAAATCTCTTCCTAGATTTAGACCTAACCCTTTGGTCCAGGCGGAAGGTCCCTAGCCACAATTAAGCCCTAGATACTAAGATTAACTCAACGCTTCACTCCATTGCATGCACAACTAGGCCCCAGCGGAGGTTAATCCCTTAGACCATTCCCTCTATTATGGCCACAAAGAACTCGAGGAACGGAGGTAGAATCTATCACATCGGAGGGGAAAGGGGACGCTCCTGTACCTCTCGACTCACCCTCTCAACCCTCTCCAACCTAGCTTTGTCTAACGCTCGTGGTGTGTCACTCACTCACAAGATTACCAACAAGAACTCTCAACCCTAGTGTCACTCTAGGGTAAATGTTCATAAAATCAAGCATTCAAGGTTGGAACTCACAATAAACATCAATTTATTAAAAGCATAATAAAGAAGTTCAATGAAACGAATACATCCTAGTGTTCACAATCACCCAAGTACCCGCTAGGGGTTTAGCTCTCCATGGATCTAAGTACAATCAAAGAAATTGAATGTAAAAGCAACGAATCCATAAAGAAACCCCCTCGATGGTCATGTCGATGGTCTTGTGGAAAGTCCTCTACTCATCGTCCAAGAATTCCTTCATCCGGTATAGGATACGGCTCGATCGAAGCTCCTCTACCAACCTTCTTCTTAATGGAATCACGATGTCGGAGCCATAGAACCTCTCCAAAACCTTGGCCAATACCCCTCGAAACCCTAGCCGAAGCCCTCTCGCAAGTTGGGGAAAAGATGGAGAAAAAGAATACCAAAATCGAGGCTGAATCGGCTTTAAATAGGGTGGAATCGGGCAACTCCACGGGCGTGGACAATACACGCGCTCAGTGCGGAATTTCCACACGGGCGTGGATAATTTCCACACGCCCGTGTGGATTCTCTGTTTCTCTGATTTCTCGGCCGGCTGTGAACAATGCTGCTACAGTAATTGCTACAATGTTGTTACACACTCTAGCATCTCACACCTGTCCTATGTCTTCGCGTTTGAACCTTAGCAAGATCTCCTCCAAAATAGGTGCATTATGATCCACATTGGCCTATTTCCTTCATATTCAGCCTCACAGCCCTACCTGGGTAAAAGTAACATAAAAACACACATATTAATGTAAAAAACTGAGAAAAGTAATGCTCAACATAAGGAATGAACGCTTCGCATTCATATCGCACAAGTACTTATCAGAAACACCGTCTCATCATTTGTCTTGCGACCGAGGACTCCTCAGGCCCCTTCGGCATCTCCAGTATCTTCCCCATCACCTATACGAGCACCGGTGGACCTACCATGTACTTCCCCACCACTAGCAGTAGCAGAGGACCCAGAGCCCGACACCGACATTTGATTTTATTTCCATTTCTTTACTTTTATGCACTTTATATTTTGGACTTGTTCACTCAGAAAGGACTCTCCTTTTGAGTTTATTTTCATTTTACATCTCGAGTTGTATTCATTGTTCTATCTTTGATATACTCGAGTTATTTTGTTTTTATTGAGCTTCACTGAACCCTCTCGCGTATGCGTGCAGATGGTCTTGTCATTTTGGGAATTGAGACTTTGTCAGGGGCACGGCCAAGGTGCTTTGGCACTTGGCCGTGTGAGCTTCACAACCCATTGGAACACTACTCCCATGGATTTAGCTTCATCAAATGTGACACTAGGAATTAGGGGAGTATTGTTTTGATTGCCTCTCCCACATATATTCTTAATTGATATACATTATGAGTGAGCTTGCATGTGTACATTGGGGGCAATGTACAACTTAAGTTTGGGGAGGAGTTTCATAGTGCACACATCTTTTCTATTATTATTGATTGATATACATGCTCACATAGCCAATGGTGGTTCACCTTAGTTGCATGGATTGCATTCTTGAGTTTAGAAGAATTTTCAACATTGAATGTCTTCATGCTCTAGTTTTATTTGAATTTCTAGGAATTTTTGCCCAATTTACATTCGTTGCACTACTCACTCTTTAAACTCTTTTGGAAACTCATGTTTGATGTTAAAGGGACTAGTTATAGTTGTTTCTTGTGTTAAATTCTGAAAAAAAAAATGAAAATGAAAAGGAGCAAAATAGTTTTCTTGTTTATTTTGCATTTTGGGTGGAAAGAGCTACACCTATGAATTATGAAGCTACTCTCATAAGTCGGATACTAGTTATGCCCTAATGAGAGAAAAGAGCTATCTGATAGGATGAGTGAAACCTACCACTCCTGTAGAAAGAGCTACCACCTCGAAAGTGTGAAAGCCACCTTAGCGGCCGCTTGGGAAAGGGCTACCTTAGAGAATGTGTGAAGCTAATACCATCTTTGAAATTGGTTTTGCTTTCTTGTTGTAGATAAATAAGTCCCTTATAATTAGAGCTTTGAATAGTATACTTTGGGTTGACTTGAGTGAATCCACAAACTTTCACGATTTCGGGTTTGTTGTCTTTTTTTATTCAAGTTTTTAGCTAGAGCTTCGATTTTTCATGTTTATTGTTGAAATTTCCCTTTACTTGTAGAATGCTCTCTTTGTATACTTTGGTGAACCTAAGGCCAAGCACTTCCAATATTTCCTTCATCTATGCACAAAATGTTTAATTTTTGCTTGAGGACAAGCAAAAGCTTAAGTGTGGGGGAGTTTGATAAGTGCTTGTGTAATATGAATGTGAAGCATTCTTTCCTTATGTTAAGCATTACCTTTCTCGGGTTTTTACACTAATATGTGTGTTTTTATGTTACTTTTATGTAGGTAGGGTTGTGAGGCCGATTATGAAGGAAAGAAGCCAATGTGGATCATAATGCACCGATTTTGGATGAAATCTTGCTAAGGTTCAAACGCGAAGGCATAGGTCAGGTGTGAGATGCTAGAGTGTGTGCCAACCTCCTCGTATTTGAGTTAGCACAACCATTTGGAGGGCACAAGGGCAGTCATACTCAGGCATTCCGACTTATGCATATAGAACAAGATCTCCACCAACTTTTCCATCATTGAAGAAGCAAAGCGATCCACGACGTGAACGTGTGCCCGTCTGCGTTTCCTCGATGAAAGTATGCATTCGGGAAGTATTTCAGGTTGGATATTGTAGCAGAACACTGTACCAAAGTACTGTAGAAGCACTGTTCACAGCCGGCCGAGAAAACTACAGAACAGAGAATCCACACGGGCTTGTGGAAATTCCACACGCCCGTGTGAAAAATCCACAGGGGGGTCCACAGGGGCATGTGGATCCCCAATTCCAGCCTTATTTAAAGCCGATTCAGCCCCGATTTCAGCATTCTTTTCTCCATCTTTTCCCCAACTAGAGAGAGGGTTCAGCTAGGGTTTTGAGAGGTATAAGCTAGGGTTTTTGAGAGATTCTACGGCTCTGACATCGTTATCTCTTTGGAAGAAGGTTGGTAGGGGAGCTTCCGTCGAGGCGTATCCTATACTGGATAAGGGGATCTTTGGATTACGAGTAGAGGACTTCCACAAGACCATCGACATGACTATCGAGGGGGTTTTCTATGGATTCATTACTTTTACATTCTATTTCTTTTATTATACTTAGCTCCATGAAGAGCTAAACCCCTAGTGGGTACTTGGGTATTTGTGAACCCTAGGATGTGTTCATTTCTTTGAATCTCTTTATTATGCTTTCAATTAATTGATTTTTATTGTGAGTTCCAACTTTGAATGCTTGATTGTGTAAATACTCCCCTAGAGTGACTCTAGGGTTGAGAGTTCTTGTTGGTAACCTTATGAGTGAGTGACACACCACGAGTGTTAGACAAAGATAGGTTGGAGAGGGTTGAGAGTGTGAGTCGAGAGGTACAGGAGCGTTCCCTTTCCCCTTCGATATGTTAGATTCTACCACCGTTCCTAGAGTTCTTTGCAGCCACAATAGAGTGAATGGTCTAAGGGATGACCTTCCGCTGGGGCTTAGTTGCGGGTGTAACAGAGTGAACCGCAGAAGTGATCTAGTATCTAGGGCTTAATTGTGGTTAGGGACCTTCCACCTGGACCAAAGGGTTAGATCTACGAAGAGATTTATCATTTGGAATCCCTAGAACTTATTGCAATTCTATGCGAGTGCGAGGTTGAGAGGTTATTCAATCTCTTCTCCGGGACATGTATAGAGTTAGGCATAGTTGACCTTAGATTTGGGACTATGTAATTAAGGATTTCCACGACTCATTTGCATTGATTAGGAAGCATAATAGAGGGTTCTTGCACTTGAAATGATTGTCCTAGGCGGAGCAATATCCGGGAACCCCATCTTTATCGATTGCCTTACCTTCTCCTTTACTTGTGCTCTCTTACTTGTTGTTTTTACTTTTAAGAATTGAATCATTGTCACACATATCACTATTCATCTTCCACATAGCTAAAAAGCGAATTAAGCATTTTTATTCCCTACTCCCTGTGGATACGATACCCGCTCATCTGGGATTATTACTTCGACAAACCCGTACACTTGCGGTATATACGCAAGGGGATCCTTGTCATGTGTAGAGACGCGCCATCACCTCGGCATTGTTCGCGACCTGTATCACTCGAACCTCTACCAAATCTGTCTATAATACTCCAACAACACTCTCGACCCTCTCAAATCAATCATGGGCCCGAGTGGGAGAAAATATATGCACGGGCGGTGCCTCCTATACTGTAGAAGGTGCCTATACCTGTACTTGCTCTATCTGTGGCTTAAGCACTTGCAGTGACCCCTCAGCTTCGTTATCCTCAACCTCGGCTATCTCAGCTGGGGGCATGATCATCACATAGACTCGTGGTCTGTATCTCCAAACCATCCCCATCAATCTCATAGTCTCCATGCCGAGAGGGTATGATACAATAGTCTTCTTGGCCCCCTGATAGCATCTATCTGACCCATCTACATGATGAGTTTGGTGATGTATGGACCTGAGAATAATACCCTACTCTCGCATCCTGGCCCTTGTGTACCAAATGTAGGGCTCACTCTGTACCATGGAATATAAGTAAAGTAACTCATGTTGGCTCAGAACTTTGGTACTGTCACCGTGACCATGCACCGATCTGCTCAGGACTGCGTGGATGTATCTATAACTTGGTCGGGAAAGATAGGTGGCCTTCGACACTCCAGGCTCATACTGACCAGGGCCACAAAAGGCCCTGTAAGCTCTATAAGGAGTCAAGCTGCCAGGATAGTCGGTAGTTAATCGCTCGTACTCCTAAGTATCAGTAAAAACCTCATTGTACAATCCAAGTCGCATCGAAAACTGTGTGATCCTCATATTGTAATGATGTCCAAATGCTTTGAACTACATGGCATCAATACAGACAAATATGGAGTATGCTCGGCCAAACTCAAAGAACACTAATACCTCTAACGTTAAAGTGTGGATAGCTAGCTCACGAATTAGCAACAGATGGTGCCAATTTCCCATGGCAAGTAACCTCTCAACCTCATCTGCCTTGTCATCGGCCAACTAAACCTCCCTAAGTGCACTGAAGTCTGAGAATCGTGTCTGACTAAATTTGAGCTCCAAAAGCAACTGAAAACCGAGCCTAGCGCTCGGAAATCACAAATTCCATATGCTTTGGCTCAGAGGAGTGCTCTCTAGGATGTTTATCGGCTGCTGTCTTTGTTCTGGGAGCCATTTTTGTGAAAATTGAACAGAGAATCGATCAAATAAACACAGAAAAGAATCTGGAGAAATCCACATGATTGTGTGTAAATTTAACATGCCCATGTGGATCCATGGGGCGCGAAAACGTATGGCCCTTGTACTAACAATTCAAAAATAGATCCTAATTCATCCCTTAAACTCATTCTAAAGCATTTACCAACCATTTAGCATGTAAACAAAGATACATACAATAGATTTAATTGAAATAAATCGAGATTGGCGAAGAAAAGAGAAAAAGAGGATTTACTGACAAGATGAAGATGAAAACCTATAAAAAGTCTCGAGAGTGCAAGGATGTGTTCTTTGAGTGTTTGGGAGTGTGTAAAATGAAAAAGGCTCAATAGATTTATAAAGGAAATTGTGACCTTTTGAGTTCTATGCACCACACGAACGTGGGAAATTGCCCACACTTATGTAACTCCATAGGGGAGGACCACAGGGCCACTCACATGCCCCTGTGTGCTCGCGGGTTAGCACATCTTGCCTCTGAACAGATCCACATGGGCATGTGGAAATTCCCCATGCTAGTGTGCCCGACCTATAGGGGCACCCACATATTCCTCGTGGCTTTTCTGTCCATCTGAGAAATTTGTCTAAGTGTTTCACACGCCCATGTGGAAATTCCACACGGCCGTGGATCTTCACAAGGGCCACTCACAGAGGCACTCACACGCCCCTATGTCTTCTCGAGATGGAGAACTCTCTGCAAAGATTCACACAGGCGTGTGGAAATTACTCATGCCCGTGTGTATTTCACAAGGTCATCCACAGGGAAACTCACACGCCCCTGTGTCTTCTCAGGATAGAGCTCTGAACTTTGTAGAGAAACACATTCCCGTGTGGAAATTACCCACGGGCATGTAACCGTCACAAGGTCGGTCACAATGGTAGACACACGCCCCTATGTCTTATCAGGATGAGCTCTGAATGAAAACACACATCCATGTGTCTTCTCTGGATGACTTAAAAAAAATTTCAGGCTTTGTAGAAAATTTTTGCACATTTGTACACATATAGAGCTTGCATTTATTATGAAAAACTGACCAGAGAATCAATGAAAAATACACTCAAATGACCAAGAAACTTCGCCAAACACAACTAAGCACATGAAAACACTAATGCTACACTAGAAAATCACAACAAAAGCATGTAAAAGATCAAGACACCAACACTCAATCTCTTATTCATGCAAGCACTAAACTAAAATCAAGAAAATAGTAAAGACTTGGGTTGCCTCATGGGGGCTCATAGATGAATGTTTCCCTCTTACCCATAACTTGAAAGCATGATGAACATAATATTTTCAAGGTAGAGGGGAGTTGTTGAGCATATTAATACATGAGGGTATGTCACCCTTACTTCGTTCTTGCACATCCACATTTGCCTTGGGTCGTTTCTTGTGACATCTCTTTACTCGCTTCATCTTTTAGATCATCTTCTTCATGATCCCTGGGGTAGGTTGCACCTTGTCCGCTAGACCAAGCATCAAAACTTCTTCGTTCTCCACTTCTTGGTCTAGCAACCCCTCGTACGGGTCTGGACACATCATTTCCTCCATATATTCATCTATTAGTTCATCGGTAATGTCAATAAAGTAAAGAGTATCATCAAAGTCTAGAGAATGTCTCATGACTTCGGCGAGGTGCTATGTAAGCTTGTCATCCTTAACTCGTAAAGTCAACTCCCCAATGTCTATGTCTATAAGGCCTTGGAAGTGCGCAAGAATGGCCTCCCAAGTATCAATGGGACATCAACATCCTCATCAACATCCAACAATACAAAATCCCGAGGAAATATGTACTTGTCAACTTTCATAAGTACATCTTCGATGATGCCCCTCGAATGTTTAATCGTTCGGTCTGCCAATTGAATTATCATCCGAGTGGGCCTAGGCTCTCCCAAGCCTAGCTTTTGAAAGAACAAGTAAGGCATGACATTGATGCTAGACCCTAAATCCACCAATGTCTTCTCTTTACCCAAATTACCAATGTTACACATAATTAGGAAGCTTCTGGGGTCTTTCTTCTTGTTTGGCACATTCTTTTACAACACCGGCAAACATGAAGCATCTAGAATTATAGACGGACTCTCCACCAACTTCCTCTTGTTAGTCAAGAGGTCATTGAGAAACTTTGCATAGCGAGGCATTTGAGACAACACCCTCTACAAATGGAATGTTGATGTGCATTTGCATGAATAAACACAAGAACTTCTTATATTGCTCATCATTTTGGTTGTTCTTCAATCTCTAGGGATAAGGGATTCTTGGCTTGTAAGTTGGGGGTACCACCTCCTTCTCTTTGGCTCTTTCCTCAACCTCCACAATCTCGGGTACTTCAACATTGGTCTTCTCACTTGGAAGCCTATCCTCAACCTCACGACCATTTCTCAAAGTAATCACCTTCACATGTTTCTCTCGAATTAGTTTCGGTGTTACTAGGTAAGCTTCCTTGAGGTCT
Source organism: Dioscorea cayenensis subsp. rotundata (assembly GCF_009730915.1). Taxonomy (NCBI): domain Eukaryota; kingdom Viridiplantae; phylum Streptophyta; class Magnoliopsida; order Dioscoreales; family Dioscoreaceae; genus Dioscorea; species Dioscorea cayenensis. Next base: position 7,873,431 of record NC_052486.1, read on the forward strand.
CTCTGATAATGACTTCGCAAATTGCCTCACATGATTATCTAAATTGTATAATAACGTGATGTGGTTGCAAAGTGTAGTTTTCCCTGACTGAAACCCTATATCCAACTAGATCGGTCATCTAGTTCTCCAAGCCTGAAACTTGATTATCCATGTTTGGGGCTTGTTGTTGTTGTTGTTGTTGTTGTTGTTGGAAACCCAATGGTGCCATAGCCTTTTGTTGCCCTTGATTATTCCATGAATGATTCAGGTGGCTCCTCCAACACAGATTGTATGTGTTGCTATATGGATTACCTTGGCTTGTCATTGCATTACCCATAAAGACAACTTGTTCTATCGAGGATGTACCACCAACAGAAATCAGGCAATCGGACGAAGCATATCCTCCCCCACACCCAGCGCAATTAGTCAAGGCCGCCACTCTAGGAGAAGTTAGATTATCTAACTTATTGCTCAATGACTTAACCTGAGCTGCCAATGAAGTAACTACATCGATCTCGTGAAGTCCAGCTAATTTTCTTTCTATCTCTTGTGTTCCACTAATAAATGTTCATAGCCATTTCTTTAATGAGATATCGGGCTTCATCAAGGGTCTTGCTTCCTAAGGTACCTCCTGCTGCTGCATCAAGTAACTACCTTGTGCTTGGGTTCAAACCATTATAAAAAGTCTGAAATGATCATCCACTCAAGGAACCCATGTTGGGACATTTCTGCAGGAGCTACTTGAACCTCTTCCATGTATCAAAAAGCGACTCCAATTCCTTTTACACAAAGGAGGATATTTCATTCCCGAGCATTACAGATTTTCCAAGAGGGAAATATCGGGCAAGAAAAGCTTCTACCATCTCCTCCCAAATAGTAATCGATGCTCTAGATAATAAATGTAGCCACTGCTTTGCTTTTCCCTTCAAGGAAAATGGGAAGGCCCTCAATCTAATAGCATCATCTATAACTCCATTAATCTTAAGCATGTCACACACTTCCATGAAACTCTCAATGTGTTTGTTTGGATCCTCTTCGGCCAAACCATTAAACTGTGCTGACTTTTGTATCATCTGGATTAATGCTACCTTTAGCTCAAAATTCTGAGCTGTAATCGGTGGCCGCACAAAACTATATTGTGTGCCCAAAACTATGAGTCTGGCATAATCTGAGAGTGTGCCCTTCTGCTCATTCTATTCTGACATATTATCTGACCCTTCACTTCTACCTCAGCTTGATTTGACTATTCTTGCACAGGTTCTTTTCACATATACGAAGTGTTCGTTCAAGTTCAGGATCTCCTTCAACCAATGTCGAAGGGTTCCCTCGGGGTCTTAACCTGACAACGCCCTTTTGCAAAGTGTTTCTAAAATGCCTATTCCCCGGCAATGACGCAAAAAATTGACAACACCCTTTTGCGTGTGAACCGTAAGTGCACAGGTTTGTCGTTGTAATAATACCCTGGTGATGGGCAGTCGTATCCACAGGGAAAAGTGATTAGAAACACAAAGATTGCTATTTAATTAGAATGAATATGAATCGATAGTGGTGTGAACAAAATTAATGAAAATGGAAATAAGAAAAGAAGAAGAAAGAGAGACGCTATAAAAAATGAGAGGAAAGGCAATCGATAGAATGTGGGGCACCTAGACATTGCTCCCCCTATAACTATTGCTTTAAGTGCAAAACCAACTATTATGTCTCCTAACTAATGCTTAATGAGTCATGGAAATCTTAAAATACACGGTCCCAAACCTAAGGTCAACCGTGACTAACCTTATACTATGCCTTGGCGGAGAAATCACTCAGTCTCAACACCTCACACTGCGTAAAGTTGCTTAAAGCTTTTGGGACTCCAAGTGATCAACCCTATTCCCCAATATAGATCCAAACCCTTTGGTCCAGGCGAAAGACCCCTAGTGACATTTAAGCCCCAGGACTACGGATTACTTCAATGTTTCACTATGTTGCTTGCTCAACTAAGTGCTAGCGGAGTTCCTCTCTTAGCACTTCACTCTTTTGTGACTTCAAAAAACTCTTGCAACACGGAGGTAGGATAAATCACACTGAAGAATAAAGGGGACATTCTGCTACATCTTGACTCACCCTCTCGATCCTCTCCAATCTTGCTTTGGCTAACACTCATGGTGTGCCACTCACTTATAAGGATTACCAATGTAGGCTCTCAACCCTAGTGTCACCCTAAGGGAAAACCTATTCAACAAGCATTCAAGATTAGAACTCAATTGGAGACATCAATTAAAGAAAAATAATAGAAAGGTTAAAGAAAAAAATATCATCCCAGGGTTTACAAGTCCAAGTACACACTAGGTGTTTAGCTCAGCATGGAGCAAGATACAATTAATAATGAAATTGAAAGTACGAACATGCAATCCATAAGTAAGACCCGTTTGGTATTAATGTTGATAGTCTTGTGGAGTGGCAACGCCTTCTCCAAAGATTCCCTCATCAAGCCTAGGGCACACCTCACCGAATCGATGCCGATGAAAGCTCCCCCAATAACTCTCTTCCAGAGGAACACGGTGTTGAAAGCCATAAAACCACTCCAAAAGCCTTGAGAAAGGCCCTCTAAACCCTAGCCACAAGTGCCTCTAAAGATGGTGAAGAGATGGACAAAAGATTGGAAAAAGATTCTCCAAATGGGCTGAAAATCACGACATAAATAGGGCTAGAATCGGGTATCCACACGGGCATGTGGTATTTCCACACCTCCTTGTGAATCTGTAGCAATTGATTTTTTAGTGGCCTGTGAACAATAACTGCTATAGTAATTTGCTACAATGATTTGCTACAGTACTCTGCTAAAATACTCCCGAATTCACACTTTTCATCGAGGCCACATAAATGGGCACACATTCATGTGGTAGATCACGTGGCTTCTTCAACAAAATAACATTTGACGACAATCATGCTAGCATTGCACAAGTCGGAACACATGAGTGTGACTACCTTTGTGACCCTCCAATTTGCATGTTCACTCGAGCACAACAGAGGTTGGCACACACTCATATGTCTTTGAGCACAACTTGTGTCTTCACGTTTGTTCACTCCAAGATTTCATCAACAACATTTATTCACGATTACTTTGACTTCTCTCTTCCATACTTGTCTCCACAACCCTACATGCACAAAAGTAACACAAATACACATGTATGAGCAATAAAATCTCAGAAAAGCAATGCTCATTGTAAGAAAAAAAATATTTTGTATTACTAATACACAAGCACTTATCATGTAGGCACCTCTGTTCTCATGGAAGAATTATTAACCATCTTGAGAAGCTACCCTTGTGCATTCAATTATCAAGAGTGGGAGGATAATGGGCACAATGATGAGCATACCTTGGCAGAGTTAATATCAAATTTCGATGATCGTATGGTCTAATGGAATCCGTTTGTCTGTATTGAGATAAGTTCCCAACAAGATGATCAAGAGTGGGAGATAGAAGTCAACTGTGCAATGTCCATTTTAATAAATCTTAGCAAAAGTCCCCAAGCAGAAGAAGAAACTTAGTATTATAACTTTGGGGATAAGGAACTCAGTCATCCGGCAATGCAAGGCGAGACAACCTGGACACAGACTGGAAATAATTAGAGGAATATTGTCAGGGGAGATTTCCAAATCAGAATTAACCCCCCTTCACGAGATTGAGCATAAGGATTTACCTGTACATTTGGAGTATGCCTTCTTGGGGAAAACTTCTCAACTTCTTGTCATCATTTCTTCTACTCTTAAGGCTGACCAAAAAGATAAATTGGTTGAGATGCTGCGAAAGCATGATAAGTGTCTAAATGTACATATATCTGTATATGTATTTGTCGCTTCTAGCATGTATTTTTACTAGAATTGATGCCCGTTTTGTGCTTAATCGTGTATTATTTGCTTTGCTGGGCACGGGAATGCCATGGAGGCACGAAGATATAATTTGGGCAAAAAGGAGAAGAAAACTAGGGCGCAGTACTGTAGCGTATTCCCTGTAGCAAAGCTGTAGATGGAGTACTGTAGCAGTGGCACTATAGAACCAGCACTATATCAAAATCACTGTAACTGCCACTGTAGCACATGGAGAGTTTTCAAGCTAAAAATCGAATCATGGCATACGGCCTCAATGTTGCCCGGTATAGAGCCCAGGATGATCACTGTAGCACAAAGGAAGTTGATTTTTTGAAGGCATACTGGCTCAATTAGGTGCTCATTGAGCCAGTATGGATACTATTTTGAGTGCGTTTGAGGAGTTTCCTTGCCCCGAACAGTGTCAGTGAGGAGCTCAATGAGGTCCTCATTGAGCCAGTATACCACCTCAATGAGGTCCTCATTGAGCTTGGAATTCCACACTGGATTGGGTGATCTTGGCGTTGATTATGAGCTAAGAGGGGAGATCCTTGACCAACATGCCGAGAAATTGGATGTAGGTTGCCCCTCTGAACCATGAGGATGAACTTAAGTTAAGTGCGTCTTTATTTCGCGATCTCCATGTGCTTAATGCAATCATAGGAATATGACTAAGGAGAAATACTTGTCATCATTTGTATAGGATTAGGGTTTGACTATCGAGAAATCGTGGTTGAACTATTGTTGAGGTCCGTCGGCCTAAATCACCCATGTCATCTATTCTTATGCATCCGTACATCATGATGAATCCCTCTTGGGAATCCTCATCCCTAGGCCTATTCTTATCATTATTGCCCTTGTAATTTTCTTGCTTGTTGTGGGACTGCTATACTTGTATTGTTAATTACGTTATTGCACATACTAGAGTAAGAACATGTTGGAGTTTTAAGGTTAGAAAATAAGTGATGGAGGAGTAATAGGAGCTCCTTGGCCCCGTGGAATACTATGACCCCTGTGTCACTCACAGGGTATTACTTGACGATCCCGTACACTTGCGGGCACACAATGAAGTTTTTGGCGCCGTTGCCGGGGACATTAAGGAATTCTTGGAAACTTCTAGCTTATTGCTCTAACTAATTTTTCTTTTCTTTCATTTCTTCTTTTATTTTGTCTTACTTCTTTTTTGAGCTTAACTTTCTTTATCTTTATTGACTTTGCAAGGTACTGTGTATGACACGAGCAAACCCATCAAACCTAGTCGCACAAGACAGTGAAATTGAGAGAAACTTGCGTCGAAGACTTAGAGAAGTGAGTGAAAGCACTAGTGAAAGAAATATTGAAATTGAGGACAGAGAATCTGTAGTCATGGCTGAAGAAAGACGTACTTTGTCCGAGTATGAAAGGCCGCAATTTACGGGTAAAGAATTTAGTGTGCAAGCTCCATCCATCGCCACAAATAATTTTGAGATCAAGGCAAGCACCATCGGCATGATCCAAAATTCAGTACAATTTAATGGACTTGCAAATGAAGATGCCCATGATCACCTCTCCCGTTTCCTTCAAATTTGTTCTACCTTCAAGATAAATGGGGTGACTGATGACGCAATCCGGCTATGATTGTTCCCTTTCAGTTTGAGTGATGGAGCAAACTGTTGGCTCACATCCTTACCACCGGGATCGATCAAAACATGGAAAGATATGGTGGAAAAATTCTTGGGAAGGTATTTTCCTCCTAGCAAGACGGCGAAGCTAAGGCAAGAAATTTCAGCATTCAAACAAGGGGAGTCGGAAACACTTTTTGAAGCTTATGAGAGATTCAAGGATCTTCTTCGAAGATGCCCCCATCATGGCTTTGCTTCTTGGATGCGAGTTCAGATCATCTACAACAGATTAAACTATGCAACCCGTCAATTAATTGATGCCGCAGCGGGTGGATCCCTTAGCAACAAGTACCCTGACGAAGCCGAGCAACTACTTGAATCGATGGCAAGCAATGAGTCTCATTGGGCCTCAAGAGGTGCACCACAAAAAGGTGCCGGAATCTATGAAGTCAGTGCTAATGATGCTCTTACAGCAAAGGTTGATGTTTTGTCTCGAAAGTTAGATTTGCTCATGGGGAGTAGCTCGAAGTCGGAGTCGGTGATGAGTTGTAGCACTTGTGGTGGAGGGCATGAAGTTGCTCATTGTCCAATTGCTAGTTCCTCCGTCGCCCCAATTGAGAATGTTGATTATATTGGGGGACAAAGGCCACAAGGGAATCCGTATAGCTCGACTTATTATCCGGGGTGGAAATACCACCCAAACTTTTCTTGGAATCAAGGGCAACAACAAAAAGCCGCCCCACCTCAACAAAATTCCCAAATGCAACAACCAATTTTGGAGAAGAGGTTCACTACTGAAGATGTGCTTGCCAAGTTCATGATTAACACTGAATCCAGGTTCAACAGCATAACTAGCAGTATGGAGAATCAGTTCAGTAAGGTGAATGCTCAGCTTACTCAACACGCTGGGCAATTCAACGAAATAGGCTCAATCTTGCGGAACCTCCAAGCCTCAGTGCAGTCCCTTGAACACCAAGTGGGGCAGCTTGCTAAAGCAAGTTTTGAGCAACCTTCAGGCAGTCTTCCTAGCAATACTGAGGAGAACCCAAGAGAGCACTTAAAGGCCATTGCCCTTAGAAGCGGGAAACAGGTTGAGATAAGGGTCAGAGTTGACCCAAGTGTCAAGGAGACTAGGGTAGCCGAAGTGGAAGACCCTAACATAGTGGAGAAAGTTATCGAGAAAAGCAAGCAGAGTGAAGATAAGGAAAGTCCACAAAAGGGTTCATCAAAGCCGTCTGAATACAAACCTCCAATTCCCTATCCGGCTAGATTGAAGCAAGATAAGGAGGATGCTCAATTTAGAAAATTTGTCAACATCTTCAAGCAACTCCATATAAACATCCCGATTGTGGAAGCTTTAACTCAAATGCCCAAGTATGCCAAGTTTTTGAAGGAATTGCTAACAAACAAGAGAAAATTGGAAGAAGAGGGCACAGTTGCACTCACGGGAAATTGCTCGGCCATTTTGGAGAAGAAGCTCCCACAAAAATTGAAAGATCCTGGAAGCTTCATAATCCCATGTGTACTTGAGGATGGGGTTCAAGAAAATGCCCTAGCGGACTCGGGGGCAAGCATTAATGTTATGTCCCTGCACCATGTATGTGAAGCTTGGTCTTGAGGAACTTAGACCCACGAGAATGATTTTACAATTGGCGGATCGATCAACAAGGAAGCCTCGTGGGATTTTAGAAGATGTGATTGTCCGGGTGGACAAATTTGTGTTCCTTGTGGATTTTGTCATCATGGATATTGATGAAGATGTGGAGACACCGTTGATTCTTGGTCGGCCATTCCTCACTACCTCCGGTGCCCTAATTGACCTTAAAGGAGGAAAATTAACATTAAGAGTTGGTGAGGAAGAAGCAGTGTACACTCTACCGGCGGCCATGAAACACTCTTTAGACCATGATGACATGTTTTATTTTGTTGATGAAACTGAACTTTTAATCTCTGATTGTGTGCAGGAGGTGCTATCATTGAACCCATTAGATGAGTACTTGAGAGAGCTAGAAAATGAAGATCAAGAAGAACCTCACTCTCCTCTTCCAAGTCCCAATTTAAAGAAGCCAAAGGAGAAAGTTATGTGTACCAATGCCAAAGAAAAAGAGAAAAAAGATTCAATGTTGAAGAAAATTTGGAGTGAGGTTCTGGGAAAAAAGAAGAAAGTTATTACTCATTCTCAACAAACACCCCAAGAAAAGAAGGTAAAATCTTCACCTCCTTTTGCTCATGAAAAATGTGACGTTTATTCATTGATGTCCTTGAATTTACCGGGAAGTAACAACAACAATTCAAAGATGATCAGGGGAAATTTCAAACTATTCGAGCCCCCATGAGGTAAGTAACAAGGTACGTCAAGCTCGTGACGTTAAACAAGCGCTTCTTGGGAGGCAACCCAAGCATTCGGGGGTTTATTTTCATGTTTGTTAGTTCTTTGTGTTCAAGTTCATGTTATTGTCATTTTTCGTATTTTCTTAGAGTTGTGAATTTGAATAAGTCCATGTCCTAACTAGTTTGTTCATCATGATCATTGTTCATGTGGTTGTTTACTTAATTTTTATTGTGGAGTAACACTTGATTTGGTCATCATTTCATACATTAGATCGAGCATTTGAACCATTATTTTATGTCGGAGATGATTTTAGAACATAGTGTAGCCATGGCCATGTGTTTGGAGAAGCTAGGATGACTTTAAAACCTGATTTTAGAAGCCATGAGGACCTCAATGAGCTGCTCATTGAGGGCAGCTCATTGAGGTCCTCAAGAAATTCCAGAAAGTTTACACTACCTCTCGTGGCCTCAATGAGCTCCTCATTGAGGTCCTCAAGACCATCCATCAACTTTTTTCTACCTCTCATGGCCTCAATGAGCTCCTCATTGAGGTCCTCAAGAAATTCCAGCAACATTACACTAGGGCAAACGGCCTCAATGAGCTCCTTATTGAGACCGTATGACCCACTTTTTGCATGTGAACTTGGCCATTTTCTCTCATCTCTTCATTGTTCTTCTTCTCCAACCGAGCCCTAGCCTCCATGAGCTCTCTCTCCATGGCTGGATCTCACTAGATAGTGCTCTAAATCATCTCCAAATCTCTTTGGGAAGTAGATCTAGTGTTTCTCTTCGAGATCCACTCAAGTGTTTTCAAGATCTTAGTTGGTATGAAGCTTGGTTGATGAAAACTTGTCTTTTCTTTTTCTTCTTGCTTTCTTGAGCTTGTGTGTGGATGTTTCAAGCTTTTTGCTTGTATTTTATGGTATGAACATCATGTCTTTGTATGATCTTGAATTTTTGTATAAATGTTTTCGAATTCATGACTTGGGGGAAACTCTTGCAAAATGAATAGTACCCATACTGTCTCAATGAGCTCCTCATTGAGGCCCATATGGACACTATTCATTTCATATTCTTCATGTTTTAGCCCTTCTCATGCCATATGATACATGCTTTTTGATTCCTTTCATTCTTATTTGAATTTTTATTGATGTAGGAATGCCACAAGTCAAGAAATTTTCCTCAAAACATCCAAGAAACACAATGCCAACCCCGAAGAACCACACTTTAAGCATGATTATCATAAGGCGAAGTGTGAAGTTTTGAAGACCAAACCATGTGGCACACTTCATCACATAGAATGGGGTATTTTGGAAATATTTGGGACGCATGAACAATTCAAGGAATTACTTTCACATGGTTTTTGGTGAATCTATTCTCAATTGATGATCCTACTTTTCGCCAACATACTTGGAGGTTTTGAGCAATTTCGAAGCACACCAAGACAACCACATCTTCAACATCTTGTGATGACTAGTTGGACATTTGAGCATGGACATTTGCTTTACTTCTTTAGTTTATTTCTTTGCTTTACTTTTTATGCAAGTGTGTTTGTATGATTGTAATAAGTTGGAAAGGGGATGCCCTACCAACCTTGTGTAGAACTTTGCTAGTCTTCATCTAGTATTGTTGTGTTTTGACTACTCCCTATTATTTATTTTTGCATTCTTAATTTTTGTTTGGAATGATGATGCCCCTTTATGCCGTGAAGGGCATTAAGGGAGCTTGGTGAGCCTTCCCATATTTCATGGAAGGCGGACCCGACATGCAACGCTTGCAACACCTTTTGTTCGGGTCACCTCTCACCGTATGCACAAGATTTAACCGGGGAAGTTCGTTCCACCATCCTCCATCATTTTCATTGCACATATTATTATGTTTTTCATGATTAGTGTACATTGGGGACAATGTACAACACTAGGTGTGGGGATGGGTGTATTGTATGTATTAGGATGATTATTTACATGCTAGTGTACCCATGATGGCTTGTTCATTATTGTAAGACTCTTCTAGCATGGTTTAATGATCGATTTGAGTTACATACTTGTTGTTGTACTCTATTGAATCTTGTTTCACCTCTAGTATTGTCTTGTGCACTGAATCTTGTGTTGATGCCCTAGGAATAGCCAACATGACTACTCTAACTCTCTTGTATGCTTAACACACAACTTTGAGTATTTGGTCTTTGAGTACTAAGTTCTTTCATTCAATGAACTCTTAAGAACTTCCGAGTCTTGTTGAGCTAGCCCTAGTTTTGTGGCATGTAGAGTAGTCTGAAGACATGATCTAGGATGAATGTGAAAAAAAAAATGAGAGAAAAAGAAAAAAAATGAGTCTATGTCAGTATTCCTCTGCTAATGAAGCATGAATGCGTCTATGTAGACTGTAATCGAGTAGTTGGGTGGCTCTTGTGCCTAACCAGCATGTGCACCCTCTAGAAAGATTTTTTGGTGCAGTCTATGTTAGTCGGACTCAAAAAAGAAAGAAAAAAATGAAATGAAATGAAAATAAAAACCCTAGTGATCTTTTTGGCTACCTACTAGAGGCTTTGAGAAGAATAGGGAGTTAGTTCGAGTTCAAGATTCGGAAGGATCTTACTTGCTCATTGGAGCAGCACTTAGCATTTTAAGACTTAGTACTCTTACATGTGGAGTGATTAGCATCTAGAGCTGTACTGATTGAAGTCAGTAGGCTAGACCAGTTCAGGGTAGATGAAATACAAGATTCACACATATGGCACAGACATATAAGAGGTGAGACAGGATCTTTCTTTTGTGCTTAATGTTTGTAACTCATTATCTGTTATCATTTCCTAATGCTTGTAGAGTCTTGTATTTATTTGAGCCGGAGGTAATACATTTAGCCACTTATCTTTATCTTTGTTTTTCATGATGTGTTTGCTTGGGGACAAGCAAATGCTTAGGTGTGGGGATATTTGATAAGTGTCTAAATGTACATATTTCTGTATATGTATTTGTCGCTTCTAGCATGTATTTTTACTACAATTGATGCCCATTTTGTGCTTAATAGTGTATTATTTGCTTTGCAGGGCACGGGAACACCATGGAGGACACGAAGATATAATTTGGCCAAAAAGGAGAAGAAAACCAGGTCGCAGTACTGTAGCGTATCCCATGTAGCAAAAAGACTGTAGATGGAGTACTGTAGCAGTGGTACTTTAGGCATCTTTAGGGCTAGAAAAAGCATCATTCGGCTGGCATTCTCCCTCATCTTCATCATTCGGACTAGGGAGTGTCATTTATGCATTTACTTCTTGCTTTTGTTGTGTTTGAGACATTTATTTGTATGATGGCACACTAGACCCCCAAGGCCACCGGATGTAGGTGAACCTTGGGGGGGTTCATCATGTATTTTGGATGCTTCACTTTTATTTGGAATGCATTGGTGTGATTTGTGGTTTAGCTCATGTTGTTTCATGCCTAGAACTATAATATGGAGAAATCCTTAGTTCTTATTTGAGTTGTATACATAGACGTGACCTACTCACGTGTATTAGATCATCATTGAGCTAAAAGGGGAGATCCTTGACCAACATGCCCAGAAATTGGATGTAGGTTGCCCCTATGAACCATGAGAATGAACTTAAGTTAAGTGTGTCTTTATTTCGCGATCTCCATGTGCTTAATGCAATCATAGGAATATATCTAAGGAGGAATCCTTGTCATCATTTGTATGGGATTAGGGTTTGACTACCGAGAAATCGGGGTTGAACTGTTGTTGAGGTCCATCGGCCTAAATCACCCATGTCATCTATTCTTATGCATCCGTACATCATGATGAATCCCTCTTGGGAATCCACATCCCAAGGCATGTTCTTATCATTATTGCTCTTGTGATTTTCTTGCTTGTTGTGGGTTTGCTATACTTGTATTCTTAATTATGTTATTGCACGTACTAGAGTAAGAACATGTTGGAGTTTTAAGGTTAGAAAATAAGTGATGGAGGAGTAATAGGAGCTCCTTGGCCCCGTGGAATACTACGACCCCTGTGTCACTCACAGGGTATTACTTGACGATCATGTACACTTGTGGGCACACAATCAAAGCACAAAGCGTCTATCGCCTGGAGTATCTCTGACATAAAAGGGGGTAATCCTTCCTTTTGCACACATAGAATCCTGATGGAGGATAACGACAAACCCAAGGTGCAACCTCAAAGGAGATTGAACCCCACCATGACGGAAGTAGTAAATAAGGAAGTGAAGAAATTACTGGAGGTGGGATAATTTATTTCATTTTAGACAATCCTCGGGTAAGTATAGTTCAAGTGGTGCCTAAAAAGTGGGGAATGATAATGGTTTTGAATGAACGTAATGAATTGATCCCTACACATACAGTGACTAGGTGGTGAGTTTGCATTGATAACCGGAAGCTGAATAATGCAACCCGCAAAGATCATTTTCCCTTACCGTTCATTGATCAAATGTTGGAACGGTTGGCAAGTCACAATTATTACTATTTTCTGCTTGGAATGTCTGGGTATGTGCAAATTCCTGTGGCGCCTGATGATCAAGACAAAACAACTTTCACTTGTCCTTATGGTACCTTTGCTTAAAGAAGAATGCCCTTTCGCTTGTGCAATGACCCAATAATTTTTCAGAGTTGTATGATGTCATTTTCTGATGAATTTGTTAAAGACTTTATGGAAGTTTTCATGGATGACTTTTCGGTATTTGGAGACCCTTTTGAAGAATGTTTGAAAAATCTAGAGGGAGCCCTTTTTAGTTGTGAAGAGACGAATCTTGTGGATGACTTTTTGGTGTTTTGATGTGAATGAACCCTAGGGTTATTCTTGTGTAAGAACTCGGGATGTTGTTAGTTATTTAATTTGATGGTTGTTTGAGATTCAATCTATCATGCTTTCATGTTTGGAATTATATTTTTTGGAGAAATCTATAATTCTTTTATGAGTTGTCCATGTAGATGAGACCTACTCAGGTGTACTAGATCTAGGAGAGATTTAAAGGGGATTCTAATGCCGATAAGGTGAGAGATCAGGTGTTGGTAGCCTTGTAATGCTAGGTTTAAGCCGAAGGGTAGTAGGTTTACTCCTATTAGAGATTTCCTTGGACTCTTTGCTATCATAGGTGGGTTGATCTAGAAGAGATTCCGATTAACACTCGTATGGGATTAGGGGTTAGCCGCTGAGAAATTGGGGTTAACCTATCTAAGAGATCTCTAGGTCTTAAATATCGTAAGTACACTTTAAACCATTCTAGTTTGGACCTTAACGACAATCCTAGGGGGATTCTTTATCCGAACACTGCCTTCTCTTGCTTGACACTTCCTTATATGTGTTGATAAACCGACCATAGGATTAGCTTAGGTTAGTTTATTTGTTTTATTTCGTCTCCACTTATATTAATTTGTAGGCTAGAAAGTAGAAGAAATGTGAGTAATAATACTTACATGGCCCCATGGAATATGACCTCTGTGTCACACACAGGGTGTTACTTGGCGATCCCGTACACTCGCAGGGAAGCAATCATATTTTTGATGTCGTTGCCGGGGACATTGAAGGAATATTAGGAAAGCTTGTAATATATTGCTATAGCCATATTTTGTTTATGTGTGTATATTACTCTTTGTACATATTTTTCTTATTTTATTTAACTTTGTTCTTTATATCATCTTTTGTGCAAGGTACAATTTTCTTGGCAAAAGCAAGGGGCTTGCAATCTGAATAATTGTAACTCAGTTGCAGCCACTAAGGTTGATGCCCATGCTGAAAAGATCAACCACCTCATTTCCCAATGTCCTATTGCTAGTCTGTCCATTGCACCAATTGAGAACATTGATTATATTGGGGGACAAAGACCGCAAGGAAACCCGTACAGCTCAACTTACAATCCGGAGTGGAAATACCACCCAAATGTTTCTTTAAATCAAGGGCAGCAACAAAAGGTTGCACCCTCTCAGGGTTCCCAAATGCAACAACCACCACAAATAAAGAGATTTACTACAGAGGATGTGTTTGCAAAATTCATGATACATACTGAATAGAGATTTTGAGACATCGACACCAAATTTGAAGTCCTCACCAACGAACTTCATTCCCTTGATGCCAAATGTAATTTCCAATTTGAGGTCATCGATGCCACACTTTTGATGGTGGAAGCATCTTTTCACAAGTTAGAGAATCGGGTTGAACAATTAATTCAAGAACAAGTAATAGAACTCCTAACTACAAATAACAATGAGAAAGAAGAGAGATATGATGGAAGGGAGGTGGATGTGAACTTTTGTGTATTGGAGGTAAAAAGGGTAGAAGAATGGCACCAATATCATTTGAACTAGCCCTTAGCATGGAAGTGACTCAAAACACCAAGTACAAAAGAGAATTCTCCAGGATGACTGAAGATATGTGTAGGAGGTTGAAGCCATCCAATGACCCACCGATGGCAATGTTAGACACGTCCCAGCTTAAACTTTTTCCTTGGAGGCCCAAATGATTTTTGTGTGTAATTAATGGAAGATTGACTATAGTTGATGAAGGAGATGTGGGTGGGAGGTTTATGCCACCAAAGGACCCACTGATGCTGAGTTTGAAAAAAAATTTCAACCTTACCTATTCCCTTCGAGGCCAAAATGATTTTTGAGGAAGCTCCAAGGAAATTCAGCTGGGACCAAAGTAGAAGAGGGGAGGATGCTCAAACCAACAAAGGATCCGCCCAAGTTCAAGTTGTACAATGCTCGGCCCAAGCTTTTTACATGGAGGCCAAAAGGTAGTTCATATACAACCTCCACACTTGTTTCATCCTGGCAGGTATGGTTCTCATTCTTTGGTAGTTCATATGCCACTTCTAGACGAGATGAACACACCCTTTTCTAGCCTCCTAAAGGTAAGAAAGAGGTATGTCAAGCTAATGACGTTAAACAAGAGTCTCTTGGGAGGCAACCCAGCTTCAAATTCTTCATTTCTTTTTTTTTTTAAATCTTTAGTTAGGAGTAGATTGTGTTTTTGTTAAGTGTATTTGTGTTTCTTTTATATTTTTTTTCTATGAATAAGTCCATGCTCGCATGTCTTGTGCATTTTTGTCATCATCCTTCTTGTGGTTTAATCATTTATCTTCTTGAGAAACTCATGGTTTTGATGTTATTTCATGCATTAGATCAGATTTTTGAACTTTCTTTCAAGTGTGGAGGTGTTCTAAATCCTTTCATGGCCTTCGCTATTCACTAGGAGAAGCAAATTTTGTCTCCAAAATGTTTTGTAGGGCTGATACGACCTCAATGAAAACCTCATTGAGGCCGTATGCCCATCCAAAGATTTTTAACTAAAGCATACGGCCACAATGAGGCCCTCATTAAGGCCTTATGGCTTTGGTCCCTCCTTTAACTTCTCACCACCTTTTCTGTCTCCTCATTTCTTCTTCTTCTTCACCCGATTTTCTCTATTCTTTCTCCACCAATCCTTGGCCAAATGTCCTCATTTCTTCTCCTAGATCACCTCCTAACCTCTTCGAGACTTTGATCTAGTGGTCTACCAAAGGTTTAAATCGAGTTTTCTCAAGGTTTCGTCAGTAAGCTCTTTGATGCCCTAGTTTTATCTTCTTCGTTTTTCTTGCGTTCTTGGAGCTTATTTGTGAAAATTTTCAAGTATTTGGCTTGGTTTTTGTGGTGTGATTATTGTGGATGAAGTCTCCCTTGAATCTATGTAAAACTTTTTTGATTTTCATGTTTTTGGGGAGGTTCTTTCAAAGTGAATAGTACCCATACGGCCGTATGGCCACTATACATCATATTTTCCATTGTTTCCTCATCTCTTACACTACATTTTGAATTATATTGGATTCCTCTATCCTTGATTGGGGTTTTCATGGTTTGTAGGAATATTGAGGATGAAGAAATTGACAAGCAACCATGGAGTTATGTTTACACCACACGGGTGACCACATTTTTGGACAAGAATAATATAGAGCAAGATGTCATTTTGTGCTGAGAAACCTAGTTCTAAGGACAAGACTAGTATGGACACTTTGTTTTATTGTTTAGACTTTATTTTCCAGTTTTTGTGTTCTCTTTGTATTTTATCAAAGATTTTGCATGATTAGTCTCCATCTCTTCTTTATAAATTTTTGTGGAATGATGATGGCCCCTTCTTGCCTTGCAAGGCATTAAGGGAGTTTTGTGAGCCCTCCTTCTATTTGGTGAAAGCTAGACCCAACATGTATAACTTGTCGTACCTTATGCTCGGGTCACACCTTGCCCTTTGCACAAGATTAACTAGGGAAGTTCGTTTTCACCCTCCACTTTTGTTTTCATTGCTTATTCTACCATGCTTTTCATGACAAGTGTACATTGGGGACAATCTACAATAGTAGGTGTGGGGATGGGTATATTTCATGTATTAGAGTCATTGTATGCATTCTAGTGTTACCCATGATGACTTGTTCATTATTGTAAGATTCTTCTAGCTTGGATAATTGATTAATGTGAGTTGCATGTTATTATGCTTTCTTGATCCTATTTCACCTTTAGTATTGTCTAGTGCACTGAATCTTGTGTTGATGCCCTGGGAATAGCCAACTTGACTATTCTAACTCTGTTGTATACTTAACACACAACTTCGAGTACTTGGCCTTAGAACACTAAGTTTTATCTTTCAATGAACTCTTAATAACTTCTATGTCTTGTTGAAGTAGCCCTAATTTTGTGGCATGCAGAGTAGTCTGAAGACATAACCTATGGTGAATGTGAAAAAAGAATGAAAATGGATGAAAAAAATGAAAAGGAAAAGAAAAAGGAGTCTATGTTAGTATTCCTCTACTAATGAAGCATGAATGCGTCTATGTAGACTGTAATCGAGTGGTTGGGTGACTCTTGTGCTTAACCAGCATGTGCACCCTCCAAAAAGATTTTTTGTACAATAGTCAGACTAGAAAAAAAAATGAATGAAATGAAATTAAAAATCCTATTGATCTTTTTGACTGCTTACTAGAGGTTCTGAGAAGAAAAGGGAATTAGTTTCAAGTTCATGGGTTAGATAGATCTTACTTGTTCATTAAAGTAGCACTTAGCTATTTAAGACTCAGTACTCTTTACATGTGGAGTGATTAGCATCTAAAGCTGTACTGATTAAGGTCAGTAGGCTAGACCAGGTCAAGGTAGATGAGATAGAAGGTTCATACACATGGTACAAACATATAAGAGGTGAGACAGGATCTTTCTATCGTGCTTACTGTTTGTAACTCAACATCTATATATCATTATCCATTGCTTTTAGATTCTTGTATTTATTTGAGCTAGAGGTAGTACATTTAGCCACTTATCACCCTCTTTGTTCTTTATGATTTGTTTGCTTGGGGACAAGCAAACCCTCAGGTGTGGGGATATTTGATAAGTGTCTAATTGTATGTGTTTTTGTACATGTATTTTATATAGTTAGCATGTATTTTTGTAGAAATGGATGCCCGTTTTATGCTTAATCATGTATTATTTGCTTTGTAGGACATGAACAAGCCATGGAGAACACGAGGACACGATTAGGGCAAAAAAAAGGAGGAAAACTAGGTATCACAGTACTGTAGCATATTTACTGTAGCAGATTACTATAAGTGAAGTACTATAGCAGATGTACTGTAGCAAAGTTATTGTATCACCTGGAGAATTTTCAATACAAAAAATTAGTCTAAGTCATATGGCCTCAATGCAGCCCGATATTGACCCCAGTATTGACCCCGTATTGACCCCGGTATGCATTAATTTGGGAGATTATAAAAAGTTCCTTTGGGGCAAAAGAAGGGGACTTTTTTTGGCCTTTTGGGCCGCTGTCACTGTACTTCTTTGAGGCTTTTCAACCATCTTCTGATGATGATCCTTATGGGAAACGGGCACACATCATCACCAAGAGGGAGAGGAGAAAAGCAGAAGGAGTTAGAGTGAAGTTCTAAGCCATCATTGCATCATTATTCAAGGCTTCATCGATTCAAGGAGATCAAGATCGTAGAGGGAGTTTTCTTGCTTCTTCATTGTCTTTCTTTTCCATGCATGTTGTATAAGTATCCATCATCATGAGTGATTAACTTATTTTGGTGTTTGGATATGGATGAACCCAGGGTTATTCTTGTGCAAGAACTCGGGATGTTGTTAGTCATTTAATTTGATGGATGTTTGAGATTTAATCTTTCATTCTTTCACATCTAGAATTACATTTTTGGAGAAATCTGTAATTCTATTATGAGTTATACATGTAGATGTGACCTACTCACGTATACTAGATCTAGGAGAGATTAAAAGGGGATTCTTGTGCTGACACGGCTATAGATCAGGTGTTGGTAGCCCTCTAATGCTTGGTTTAAGCCGAAGGATAGTAGGTTTACTCCTATTAGAGATTTCCTTGAACTCTTTGCAATCGTATATGGGTTGATCCGGAAGAGATTCTGATTAATAGTCATATAGGATTAGGGGTTAGCCCAGAGAAATTTGGATTAACCTATCTAAGAGATCTCTAGGTCTTAAATGATGTCAATACACTTTAAACCATCCTAGTTTGGAATTTAACGGCAACCCTAGGAGGATTCTTTATCCGAACACCATCTTCTCTGGCTTGACACTCTATTGTTCATTTATTAGTGTGTGTTAGTTACCCAGCCATAGGATTAGCTTAAGTTAGTTTATTTGTTTTTTTCATCTCTACTTATATTAATTTGTAGTCTAGAAAGTAGATGAAAGTGAGTAATAGTACTTCCTTAGCCCCATGGAATATGACCCCTGTGTCATACACAGGGTATTACTTGGCAATCCCGTACACTTGTGTGGAAGCAATCAGTTAGTCAGAGCACCAATTGTAAAGGCTCCAGAGTGGGATCGTCCCTCAGAACTCATGTGTGATGCGAGTGATTGAGCAAAACTTTAACAGCAACTCAGGAGAACTACACCACTATAAAAATGAATTGTTGGCTATCGTCTATGCTTTCGATAAGTTGGGTCTTACCTAGTGCTTTCCAAGTTCATAGTGTATATAGATCATGCTACAGTCAGATACCTTCTTGCTAAGACTGATGCAAAACCTCAGTCGATCAAATGGATACTCTTTTTGCAAGAATTTAATGTGGAGATTCGGGACAAGAAAGGCTCAGAGAATGTAGTAGCCGACCACCTATTATGCCTAATACATACAAATGGAAGCATTAGCAGTCACCAAAGAATGAACGATGTTTTTCATGAAGAACATATCTATTGGGTCCATAAGAAACCTATTCAAAATGATGAACACCCCTGGTTTCTAATGTTGCCAACTACCTGCTGGGGCTAATTATTCTACCACGGTTCTCATACCATCAATGAAAAAATTCCTATCCATTGTCAAGCATTATTTTTGGGAGGACCCTTTCTTGTAAAAACTATGTGCTGACCTAGTAGTCCGGCGGTGTGTTTCACATGCTGAGGGTTGGAAGATCCTGGAACACTGCCATACCGGTATAGTGGGAGGTCATTTTAGCTCTAACTGCATAGCTAAGAAGGTTTTAGAGGTGGGCTTCTTTTGGGCGATATTGTTTATGGACACTCCGAAGTTTGTCAGATCATGTGATCAATGCTATAGGAGTGAGAACCTATCTAAACCAGATTAAATAAAACAAACTCCTATTCAGCAGTGTGAAGTATTCGATGTGTGGGTGATTAATTTTATGGGACCTTTCCTTAACTCAAATGGAAACAAATATGCGCTAGTAGCTGTGGACTATATGTCTAAATGGGCAGAGGCACAGGCTCTCCCTTCAAATGATGCAAGAGTGGTAGTCAAAATTTCTAAAAAAGCTATTCTCCCATTTCGTTATGCAATTATGAAAGAAAGAAACCAAAAGTAGATCGTGGATGCAATTTGTTGATGAAATCTTGGAGTGAACAAATATGAAGACACAAGTTGTGCTCAAAGACATGCGAGTGTGTGCAAACCTCCGTCGTGCTCGAGTGAACATGCCAATAGGAGGACCACAAAGGCAACCATGCTCATGTGTTCCGACTTGTGCAACACTAGTAAGATCTTCATTGAATGTGGTTTCCTTGAAGACGCAATGCGATCTACCGCATGGATTTGTGCCTATTTATGTGGCCTTGATGAAAAGTGTGGATTCAAGAGCATTTTGGGAAAGTACTGTAGTAGTTTACTATAGCAAATCAATGTAGGAGTTACTGTTCACAGCGCGCTAAAAATTTGATTACTGGAGATTCACATGGCCGTGTGGAAATTCCATATGCCCGTGTGGATGCCCGATTCTAACCCTATTTAATCCATGACTTGTGATGTTTTGAAGAATCTTTTTCCGATCTTTCAACCAACTTTGGAGGCGCTCACGGCTAGGGTTTGGAGAGGCTTTGGCGAGATTTTTGAAGTGGTTCTACGGCCTTCAACACCGTGTTCCTTCGGAAGATAGTTATTGGGGGAGCTTTCATCAGCATCGATTCGATGAGGTGTGCCCTAGGCTTGATGAGGGAACCTTTGGAGAATCGAGGCTACTCCACAAGATCAAAGATACGGACTACAAGGGTATTTTACTTATGGATTGCGTGTTTTTACATTAAATTTCATTATTGATTGTATCTCTCTCCATGAAGAGCTAAACCTCTAGTAGGTGCTTGGACTTGTAACCACTAGGATGATTTTGTTTCATTAACCTTTCATTATGTTTTTTTTTAATTGATGTTCTAATTGAGTTCCAATCATAAATGCTTGTTGAAGTGATTTTCCCTTAGGGTGACACTAGGATTTAGAATCCATCTTGGTAATCCTTGTGGATGAGTGACACACCATGAGGATTAAACAAAGCTAGATTAGAGAGGGTTGAGAGGGTGAGTCGAGAGGTAGTGGAACGCCCCCTTTCTCTTCTAGTGTGATTTATCCTACCTCTGTGTTCCAATAGTTCTTTGCGGTCACTGTAGAGTGAAGTGCTAAGAGAGGAACTCCGCTGGGTTTAGTTGTGCAAGCAATAGAGTGAAGCATTGAAGTAATCTTTAGTGCTGGGGCTTAATTGTGACTAGGGGTCTTTCGCCTGGACCGAAGGGTTAGATCTAGCTTAGGGAATAGGATTTATCACTTGGAGTCCCTAGAGCTTAATCCAACCTTGCAAAGTGTGAGGCGTCGAGAGCAATCCTTTCTGTTGGGGCATAGTGTAGGGTTAGTAACGGTAGACCTTAGGTTTAGGATCGTGTGTTTAAGGATCTCCATAACTCATTAAACACCAGTTAGGAGATATAATGATCAGTCTTGCACTTGAAGCAATAGTCCTAGGGTGAGTAATGTCCGGGTGCCCCACTTTCTATTGATTTCCTTTCGTATCATTTTATTACGTCTCCTTCTTGGTTTTTTTTAATTTCTATTTACATTGATATTGTTCACACCATTTTGGATCATCTTCACCAAAGTTAAATAGCAGTCCTTGTGTTTCTAATCACTATTCCCTGTGGATACGACTACCCACTCACTAGGGTAATTTATTACTTCGACAACCCATGCACTTGCGGCATGCACTCACAAGGGGTGTGTCAATAGACTTAATTCTATGAAAATGTATTGCTATACAAGGAGAAAATGAGACAAATTCATGACAATTGCCTTAGGAAGTATAAGGAGTTTCAAATAGAATAGCAAGTTCTCCTTTTCAATTTTTAGGCTGATGCACTTACCCGGAAAATTAAAATCTTGCTAGTCTGGGCCTTATACGATTACCCAGATATTCCCTCATGGGGCATGTGAGATCTCTCACCCTACTAAAGGAACTTTCAAAGTCAACTGCATCGATTAAAACATTACACGATAAGTGAGGACCTTCTTTCTCCCACAGTTGACAATATGTTTTTACTTCATCTATCCCCCGACTGAACAAGTATGTCAAGCAAGTGATGTAAAACAAGTACTTCTTGGGAGGCAACCCAAGTTGTTTTGTTCCTATTGTTTGAGTCCTTTGGGTTTCATTTTCTTCTTTGTGCATTAGTCTTTCTTTGTGTACTATGGTTTACTTTAATTGGTGTCTTTCAAGGTTTTTTTGATATATTTATTGTGTCGGCATTGTTATTTCTTATCACGTGTGGCCAAATCATTTATTTTGGAGGAAGGGAACATTTTCCTAGTGTTTTCTCGCTACGCACGGGCTACGCACACCCA
Organism: Dioscorea cayenensis subsp. rotundata; assembly: GCF_009730915.1. Lineage (NCBI taxonomy): Eukaryota > Viridiplantae > Streptophyta > Magnoliopsida > Dioscoreales > Dioscoreaceae > Dioscorea > Dioscorea cayenensis. Next base: position 7,895,318 of record NC_052486.1, read on the forward strand.
TGCATGTACCATTTATTTTCATTGGCTTGTATTTTGTTAAACTCAGGGAGTACATGGGTCGGACACGATTGTGCCAGTAAGGGTCCTGTAGTTTGCTTGCTTTTTGCACGATCGGGTCCTCCCCTTTTGAGCTCTTGGGAAATTTTCTTGAGATTTTCAGGGGGAGCGACACACCCTGGAAATGATCGTGTTCCTCTTGGTTATCTTAGCATGATCGTGTCCTAGGCGTGTGTTGTCACGACTTATCAACTTCAGCCTATTCTTTTCCATGAAAACCTATTTGATACGATTGCCTCCTCACCACCACTCCCAACACTTCACCTCATCTCTAGTGTGGTAAAAACCCGTAAGTTAGCGTCATTCCTTGTCGATCATCGTTACTCTTCTCCCTTTTTTCGCACATCTTCTCTTATGCCTTCGGTAAGCTATGACCCATAGTTTTTTATGTTGTTGCAAAGTTTCAACGCGTCTAATCTTTTGGTTCATTGATCATTTGGCTTCAACTTGCTTGATTATATATTATTTGATTTGATTTTCCATCAGATATTTAGGTTTAAGCTCTAGATTTTCCCCTGGTCGATGATCATCGAATACACAGTCATGCTATTTTAAGAACATGATCACACTCTTGATCGGAGCACAATCATTATGCTCCTGACACGACTGTATCATCCCTACATTGTTATATAACTGAACTAACTCATTCCATTTCCTGTTGTAGGCAATGTGAATGAAGCAAACACCATTGAGATTGAGTCCGAGCTAGCTACCGGCACAATTAATAGCATTGCCATATCGTGAATGTTATACTCGGCTATCTCAAAATAAATTCAGGATCCTCCAAACCATTGATTGGGAACCATTACACAAAGCCAGATTAAGAGTCAAAGTTGAGCAATTATTAGCTGTCTGGTCTTGGCGTAAAATGATGAGTGCACTTTGTATATATGTTTGCATGCCCTAAATTTGTCCTTTTACTTGTTCTCAAGTTTACTTTTATACATGCATAGTGCTATTATGGGTATTTTTGTTATATGTGCAATAATAGGAGGGCTCGATGCAATTTGGAGTGAAATCAGGACGAAAACAAGAGAATACTTAAAAAGAGTTTAAGTACCCATGCTAGACATGGGCTATAAACACTCGTATCATGGCCACTGAATATCTCAGCTTGATGTTGATCCAGTATGAAATCTTTGTAGAAAGTTGTTCTCAAGCTTGACACAGTCAGGACACGATCATGTTCATGCCACTGAAAAAACCAAGCCGTATGTAATTTTATTTAAGAATAGGTGACACGAACTTGGTGCTCATGACACGCTTGTGTCCCACCATTGCACCGTCAAAACACAATTGTGTCTCTTCTACTGATTCTACCAGGTAGGGGCATGCCTTTTCACTCAGTTCTACCCAGACATGTCACAGTTTGGACATGCTTGTGCGCCATCTGTGTCGAGCCTGAATCTTCCCTTTTTAACTCCAATTTTTAGGGTTTCAAAAACATCTTTGTTCGGGGATCTTCTTCTCCACCGGGAGGACATCGATGAGAGAAAAGACATTAGGCTTATTGATCGACACTGAGTGTGAACACCCGCAAGCGCACGGAGTCATCAAGTAATAAACCACTCACGCGCACACGAGTGGGTCGTATTGCCAAGGGGCCCGAGAAGCTACTTTATTCACTTCATACTTGTTATTTAGCTCACCGATTCCAATTCAAGAGAAAAGAAAGGAGGAGAAAGTGAAAATGAAAAGCAAGAGAAAATCTTAAGAAGTATGACAAAATCAAAACATGGGAAATGCTCAAGGTTGGAAAATGGCCATGGATGTGGGTCCCCAAAGGGGTTACTAAAGTGAGTAGGATATTCGCAAAGTTAAGCATGTGGCTAGTTGGACCAAGAAAACCAATACTTAGGTCAACCCGATGGTCACGGCAATTGACCCCTAACCCGATGCAAGTGTTGAATAAGGAATTCTTTCCACCCAACTTCCCACACGGTTGCAAAGAGAATGATGGATTTCACAAGTTAGGGTAGAAACACTAGTAGTTTTCAACCCTAGGAATGGAGGGGTACAAATACCCATTGGCCAAGGCGTATTTATACAATAATCCCTTCCAAGTTTGGTGGAGTCTAGCGCTAAGGCAATAATCATGGTACAAAGTGCTACCAAGAATTTGATACATCAATTAATCAAATGTACCAAAACAATCAAGAACACCAAACTAGAATCACAACAAGCCAATCATACATGAATTACTCAAATAATCCAAAACATCACAAGTTCACCCCCAAGGTTCATCTACATCCAGTGACCTTGGGGTTTAGTTGTTCATGTTCAACAAAGCAACCAAACAATACATACAAACAACTAAAAGAAACATGGGGAACACTCCCTCAAAAAGGTGAAGACCGAATGACGCTTGAATCCCAGGAGAAAGCCTTACGAGGACGCCACTCGAAGGGGTGGCTTCCCGTTGTCTTCAACCTCCAAGAAATAAAGTCCTTAAAGTTGGATCCTCCTAAATGTTGCTCTCCCAGCCGAGGAATGCTCGGAATTCCTCTCTTTTTTCCCTCCAAAAGCCCAGGTTCAAGGTGGTGTGGAAGTAGTTTTCAAACACTAGCCTCCCCCCTTTTAGAAGATACTCCCTTTTAGCCTTTAAACACCAAGATCCTGATGGGTAAACGGGTCATATGCCAACCCCTCAGGATTTCGAGTTTCCTGCCGAGAAGCCCGTGATGAGCTACAGTAACTGCTACATTGAACTGCTACAGTAACCCTGCTGCAGTATCGGGCTCGGAAACGCCGTTTTGATGCCGAATTCATTCCCAATGGCGTCGTCGAGACCCCCACGGCTTATTTTTAGGCCCTGAAATACAAAAAATAACACACTTTAAACCAAAAGGGCATCGATTCAACAAATAAATGTAAAGAATAATACAAAACAAATACATGCAAAATACGTACTTTTAGACGTTTATCACTTATCCATATCTTCTAAGGTATCAAGGGAGAGTTGGAGGCATAAGGAAAGTGGTGCTAGCACAAGGAGCTTCACATTGGAGGCAAATCTCAAAGAGAAGGGAGTTATGTCTTCTTTCTTTAAATCTAGTGTTATCTCCTCCATGTGTACCCACCCATGAGGGGCTAGTAGGCCACGATGCCCTGGGTGGGAACTTTGTCACTTTGTATGCTTTAAACACTTATACTCTTCTTGATTTATGGATTTGTTTTGGTTCTTGTGTTAAGTCTTATATTGAAAAACTTGAATGCTTGATTTGCGTACTTTCTTAGGTAAAACTTGATGGTGGATTGTCACAGCTGTTGTTGCCCTAGGCAATGGCATAACTTGGTGAGCTTGAATCCATAGTTATCTTTGCAAAACTTGACGTATTTGAAAGCCTTAGTTGCAATATTGCTTTTAAGTACACACTAGAACCTAAGAATCTACCTGGTAAACCATGAGAATGAGTGAGCATCACTAAGTTCTTAGGAAAGATCCCGGGGTATTGTTCACTTATTGTTGACACTTAACCCAGTTGCCTATTATCTTCATTTTTTTCACTTTTTATTTTATTTCTTTTCTTTCCCTTTTCTTTGAATTAATCCTATCCCAATTCATTATTCTCTAGAGATCAGTGTTAAGCAAGTACTTTTAGTCCAGTCCCTGAGGTTCAACAATGCTATCCCTCACGGGGTACCACTATATTACTTGTGTGCGACCCGTGCACTTGCGGAGAACAAATCACAAGGTACTCACCGCCAATAAAGCAACTGATAAGTGTCTAAATGTATTTGTTTTCATATATTTATCGTATTCACTTTGCATGTATTTTGTGAGGTTTGATGCCCGTTTTATGCTTAATCATCTTCTATTTGCTTTGTAGGGCATAAGGAAGCCATGGAGAACAAGAAGATATCATTTGGGCAAAAAGAGAAGAAAACAGGAATTTCATACTACCCAGTATGGGGGCCGTATGCACTGTAGCAGCGGATTGTTTTGGAGTGTCTGCCCAGATTTCCATACTACCCAGTATGGGGGCCGTATGCACCCCGTATGGATCGCGAATCTAGGGTTTTTGGGTGCCATACGACCCCCATACGACCCCCATACGACCCGTATGCCTCGGGGGGTATAAATACCAACTTTAGGGCAGATATTGGGGACTTTTTCAGCTAGGCTTTTTCTAGACCTTTTCTTGGCCGATTTTGGGGAGACACTTGAGAGGTTTTTGGGCGACCTTGGGGAGGAGAAAAAGGGTAAGGAAGCTAGAAGATCATCTAAGCCCAAGATCCAAGACTCTCAAGGCAAGAAGCAACATCATTCAAAGGGGAGATCTACCACGCTTTGAAGGAAGGAGACCCATGGCTAGAGGAAGCGTCATTCGGCATTCCTTTGGCGAGGGAAGCATCATTCGGCATACATTCTACCTCCTCCTACACCATTTCATCTAGGGAGTGTCACTCATGCTTTTCTTTGTGTTTTTACTTGATTATGTTACTTGTTGTGGGATGATGACACACTAGACCCCCCAAGGCCACCGGGTGTTGGTGAACCTTGGGGGGTTTTATCATGTATTTTTGGATGATTACTTGTTAATTCTTTGCTTGGGTAATTTTGAGATCTAATCCATTGTTTTTCATGCTAAGTGCTACATTAAGGAGAAATCCGTAGCTCTTTTTATGAGTGATGCATGTAGATGTGACTTGCTCGCATGTATTAGATCATGAATGGATTAGAAGGGGATACTTGTATCATCACGCCGAGAAATTGGGTGTTTGGTAGCCCTCCATGTAGGTTTAATCCGAAGAAGAGTAGGTTCATTCCTAAGCGAGATTTCCTCATACTTAATGCAATCGTAGGGATGTAGATTTGGGAGAAATTCCTATCTATGTTCGTATGGGATTAGGGTTCAATCGCCGAGATATTGGGGTTGTTCTAAACTTGGAATCTCATGGTCCATTTTACCCTTGCATCTTTAAATCATCATCCATGTTGCATGATAACCCCTCAAGGGGATCCACATCTATAGGCCTTTGCATTATTTTGTATTTCTTGCTTGCCCATTGCTTGTTCTCTCTAATTTGGTCATAATCTCATTTTAGTTTTAATTGCTTTAGTAGAGTAAAAATCCATCATTTGAGATCTTAGGCTAGATAATAGCTCGAGAAGGAGTAATAGGAGATCCTTAGCCCCGTGGAATACAATCCTCGTGTCTTCACGCGAGGTATTACTTGGCGATCCCGTACACTTGCGGGGAAGCAATCAAGTTTTTGGCGCCGTTGCCGGGGACTTTAAGGAATTCTAGGAAACTTTTAGATTATTACTCTAGCCATTTATCTTTTCTTTTGTAAATATTTGTCTTTATATGTTTCTTGTACACTTTTTGTCCATATTTATTTATTTCTCTTCTTAATTGTTTTCTTTGTTAGCTTATTGATTTTAGTTTTACATGTTGACACAGGGCCATGGATTTTCACCAATGGGTTTACCCTCACCAAGGATTGCTACAGGAACCCCCTTTTCAAAAACCGTGGCATTACCAACCTCCAGTCAACAAGCAACTTAATCGTTGGGGATTCAATACACAAGATGTTTTTGCAAGTTTCATGAGGTATGCGGATGCCGAACTTAAAGCTATGAATGCCAAAAATTTTAATGCTCAACAATCTCTTCAAAGTGTGGAAAGCAAGATGGGAGAGTATTCCAAAGAATCAGTCAAATTGCCACCATCTATAGAAGCCCTAACTGAAAATGGCACAAGAGATGAAGAGAAAATCAATGAGATTGTGGTGGATGCTCATATTGAGGTGTTGTAGGTGGAAGAAGCAAATGATGTAGCATCAATACCTTTTGAGCAAATGTTAGAGGTTTCACCTCAATGTGAAATTGAAGAAGAAAAGGGGGAGGATGGCATCATGGTCATGAAAACATGTAAGGAAGTAGAAGAAACTCAATTGACCACATGTGAAGATGCTACTTGTCTTAACATAGATTTTTCCATCCATCCATCAATTTTAGTCAAGTGCAAAAACAAAATTCCAGGAATTGTATTTGAAGATGTGGGGAGGAAACCAATGTCATACTTGAACCCACCAATGCCGGGCTTGGACAATTCCCAACCAAAAACTTTTTTCCTTGCCGCCCAAGCAAAATGTTATGGGCACTTGAAAGTTCATCACACCATGGTTGAGAAAACAAAATTGTGGATAGGATGTCAAAGCCACCAATTGGTCCACCTATGCAAAGCTTCACGAGTTCTCAACAAAACTTGTTCCCTTGGAAGCCCAAGCAACTCTTTTTGATGATCCAAGGCAACTTTCCAAGAGTCGAGGAAGAAAATGTGGGTAGGAGGTTGAGGCCGTCCAATGACCCACCCATGCCGAGCTTAAACAACTCTCGACCAAAGCTTTTTCCTTGGAGGCCCAAGCAACTTTGTGGTGGGGTACTCAAAGAAATTCTTGTCGGGACCAAAGAAGAAGCGGGAGGAGGTTCAAACCATCTAAGGATCCGCCTAAGTTTAAATTGCACAATTCCCATCCCAAGCTTTTTTCATGGAGGCCAAAAGGTAACTCATGCTTGGCCTTCAATTTAACACCATCCCGGAAGGTATGTTTCGTATTTATTGGTAGTTCTTATGCAACTTCCATCCGGGATGAACACACCATTTTCAAGCCTCCTTAGTTAAGAAAAAGGTACGTCAAGCTCGTGACGTTAAACAAGCGCTTCTTGGGAGGCAACCCAAGTGTTCGGTGGTCTTTGCTTGCATTTTTCGTATTCTAGTTCCTAGTTCATTTCAAATTTTCGTATTTCTTAGTTTTGCTTTACTTTTGAATAAGTTCATGCTCACACACTTGGCGTAGTGCTCTCATCATTTTAATTGTGGTATGTTTGTGCAACTTCTTGAGAAACTCATGTTTAGGTGTTAATTCATGCACCAGATCGTCGTTTTATTCAATTCACTCATTTTTGGAGGAGTCTTTGAGCTTGCTATATCATTTTTTCATCAATTGGGGGTAGATTTTCGAAGTTTTAATTGATTCTAATGGGTATATGGCCTTATTGGGCCGTATGGTAGCCGTCTGAGACGAGCACAGAGGCTCTGTGTTGTAGCAGACGGCCCCCATACGGCCCCCATATGGGGCCGTCTGCTACGGGCAGATCCTCTTGGCCGAGAGGGCCATTTGGCCCATACGGCCCCCATACGGGGCTGTATGGGGGCCGTATGGGGTCAGGTTCCCCCCCCATTTAATCCCTCTCTCTCTCCTTCTTTCATTCTCTTCTTTTCTCTCTTTCTCCAGCGATTTTCTCTCTTTTTTTTCTCACTCATTTCTTTGCCAAATCTCCTCATTTTTCCTCCTAAATCTTCTCCTCATCCATTTGAGACGTCGATCTAGTAGTTTTCCTTGAGTTTAAAGCTTGTTTTCTCAAGATTTCATCGGTATGCTTTTTCTATGCCCTAGTTTTATTTTTCTCATTCCTTGGGCATTCTTGGAGCTTTTGTTTGGAATTTCTTTAGCATTTTGCTTGGTTTGGATGGTGTGATTGTTATGGATGAAGTCTCCCTTGAATTTATGTACAAAAGTTTTCAATTTTCATGTTTTTGGGGAGGTTCTGTCAAAATGAACAGTACTCATACGGCCGTATGGACACTATCCTTCATATTTTTCATTGTTTCTTCATCTCTTACACTATTTTTTGAATCATATTGGATTCCTCTATGCTTGATTGGGTTTTTCATGGTTTGTAGGAATTTTGGGGATGAAGAAATTGGCAAGCAACCATGGAGTGATATTTACACCACACGGGGTGACCACATGGAACAAGATGTCATTTTGTGATGAGAGAATTAATTCTAAGGACAAGATTGAGGATGGACACCTATCGTTTACTTAGTTTGCTTTGTTTTGTATTTTTTGTGTTTTGATGAGTTGGCATGGTTCTTACCCTACCAACTTGTGATTGTCAAACTCTTTTTTATTTTCATCTTTGTGTTTTTGTTGACTACTCTCTAGTTTTCCTTTTGTACTTGTATCTTTAAATTCTTTGTGGAATGATGATGCCCCCTTTTTGCCTTGTAGGGCATTAAGGGAATTTGGTGAGCTTTCCTGGTTTTAATGGAGGTCGGACGGGACATGTATTGCTCACCACACATTTTCTCACGTCCTACCTCACGACGAGCACAAGTTGAACCGGGGAGTTCGTTTTCACCCTCATTTATTATTTGCATTGCTTCATCTTGCATGTTTTTCATGATTAGTGTACATTGAGGGCAATGTACAACACTAAGTGTGGGGATGGGTGTATTTCATGTTTTAGGATCATTTGCTACATGCTAGTGTTACCTATGATGGCTTTGTTCATTCTTGTAAGATCCTTTTTAGCTTGGACTAATGATTGATGTGAGTTACTTGTTTCTATGCTTTTATTGAATCCTGTTTTTACCCCTAGTATTGTCATGTGCACTGAATTTTTTTGTCGATGCCCCTAGGAATAGCCAATGTGACTACTCTCTAACTCTCTTGTATGTGTAACACACTACTTTTGAGTACTTGGCCTTAGAACACTAAGTTCTTTCCATCAATGGACTCTTAAGAACTTCTAAGTCTTGTTGAGCTAATCCTAATTTTGTGGCATGTAGTGTACTCTAAAGATGTGATCTAGGGTGAATGTAAAAGAAAAAAAAAGTAAAAAAAAAGTAAAAAAAAAAGAAAAGAAAAAAAAAGAGTCTTTGTTAGTATTCCTCTGCTATTGAAGCATGAATGCGTCTATGTAGACTGTAATCGAGTAGTTGGGTGGCTCTTGTGCCTAACCAGCATGTGCACCCTCCAGAAAGATTTCAAAATGATGTTGATGCAGTCTACGTTAGTCCGACTCGAAAAAAAAAAAAAAGAAAGAAATGAATGATGAAATGAAAATAAAAACCCTAGTGATCTTTTTGAGTACCTACCAAAGGTTTTAAGATGAAAGTAGATCTAGTTTCAAACTATAGAATTAGAAGGATCTTACTTGGCCATTGAAGTAGCACTTAGTATTTTAAGACTTAGTATTCTTTGTAAGTGGAGTGATTTGCATCTAGAGCTGTACTGAATGAAGTCCTTAGGCTAGACCAGATCAGGGCATATGAGATTTAAGATTCACTTACACGGCACATACATATAAGGGGTGAGACAGGATAATTTTTATTATGCTTATTGACTATGACTCAACATCTATGTATCTTTGTCCATTGCTTTTGGAGTCTTATATTAACTTGATGCCAGAGGTAATGTATTTAGCCACTTCTCAGTTTCTTTGTTTTTCATGAGTTGTTTGCTTGGGGACAAGCAACGCTTAAGTGTGGGGATATTTGATAAGTGTCTAAATGTAGGTGTTTTCATATATTTATCGTATTCACTTTGCATGTATTTTGTGAGGTTTGATGCCCGTTTTATGCTTAATCGTCTTCTATTTGCTTTGTAGGGCATAAGGAAGCCATGGAGAACAAGAAGATATCATTTGGGCAAAAAGAGAAGAAAACAGGAATTTCATACTACCCAGTATGGGGGCCGTATGCACTGTAGCAGTGGATTGTTTTGGAGTGTCTGCCCAGATTTCCATACTACCCAGTATGGGGGTCGTATGCACCCCGTATGGATTGCGAATCTAGGGTTTTTGGGTGCCATACGACCCCCATACGACCCCCATATGACCCGTATGCCTCGGGGGGGTATAAATACCAACTTTAGGGCAGATATTGGGGACTTTTTCAGGTAGGCTTTTTCTAGACCTTTTCTTGGCCGATTTTGGGTAGACACTTGAGAGGTTTTTGGGCGACCTTGGGGAGGAGAAGAAGGGCAAGGAAGCTAGAAGATCATCTAAGCCCAAGGTCCAAGACTCTCAAGGCAAGAAGCAACATCATTCAAAGGGGAGATCTACCACGCTTTGAATGAAGGAGATCCGCGGCTAGAGGAAGCGTCATTCGGCATTCCTTTGGCGAGGGAAGCATCATTCGGCATACATTCTACCTCCTCCTACACCATTTCATCTAGGGAGTGTCACTCATGCTTTTCTTGTGTGTTTTACTTGATTATGTTACTTGTTGTGGGATGATGACACACTAGACCCCCAAGGCCACCGGGTGTTGGTGAACCTTGGGGGTTTTATCATGTATTTTTGGATGATTACTTGTTAATTCTTTGCTTGGGTAATTTTTGAGATCTAATCCATTGTTTTTCATGCTAAGTGCTACATTAAGGAGAAATCCGTAGCTCTTTTATGAGTGATGCATGTAGATGTGACTTGCTCGCATGTATTAGATCATGAATGGATTAGAAGGGGATACTTGTATCATCACGCAGAAATTGGGTGTTTGGTAGCCCTCCATGTAGGTTTAATCCGAAGAAGAGTAGGTTCATTCCTAAGCGAGATTTCCTCATACTTAATGCAATCGTAGGGATGTAGATTTGGGAGAAATTCCTATCTATGTTCGTATGGGATTAGGGGTTCAATCGCGAGAAATTGGGGTTGTTCTAAACATTGAATCTCATGGTCCATTTTACCCTTGCATCTTTAAATCATCATCAATGTTGCATGATAACCCCTCAAGGGATCCCACATCCATAGGCCTTTGCATTATTTTTGTATTTCTTGCTTGCCCATTGCTTGTTCTCTCTAATTTGGTCATAATCTCATTTTTAGTTTTTAATTGCTTTAGTAGAGTAAAAATCCATCATTTGAGATCTTAGGCTAGATAATAGCTCGAGAAGGAGTAATAGGAGATCATTAGAACCTTGGAATACGATCCTCGTGTCTTCACGCGAGGTATTACTTGGCGATCCC